>NC_081406.1:93438000-93738000 GCF_030272615.1 Cryptomeria japonica | reverse complement strand
TCAAGGACTTCCCAAAAAAAATTACTTTACTGTCAAACTTTAAGGGAGTTTATAACTTGAAAAATTCTCCCAACATATTAAAACCTTACTTCTTTGTTGTCATTGTTTCAAGGAGTTTGCAAACTTCCTAAAAATAGAACTCTTCTCTTTCCCTAAGTCATTTTTACTAGTGAAACTAATGATGGAGATAAAGAAAGGAATTACTTAGATGGATTTAGCAACCTCGAATCTAATAATTAATGGTAACTTAGGTCATGTAGAGAGGTAGGCGGGAGTGAAAACAATAAAAAATAGGAGTTTTGGAGTTTCAAAGATTAAGGGATAATAGTGCTTCCTCTAGGGTACCCAAATAAGGACACATATGAACTTGTGATCCTAATGAGATAATACAATGAGTTATTTGAAGTAGATAAAAATATTTGAGAAGATACATAATATCCTAGAACTACTAAGGTTGATGCATCCTGAAGATCTTCCCTTGTTTTAACATATGCATCAATGGGCACCTTGCTCCTTATGACTATTTTTCATTTACATCTTTAAATGAGGGGTGGGAAAAAGAGAGGCACAATAGTTTCATGGTCTTCACTATCACCATATTCTAAGAGAAGGTTAGCTCAAATGATGGACCCATAATGGTAGATTCATAGTTGTACTCCATAATGTGCAACAGTGTCTCTTGTCTTTGTAATTTGACCTCTTCACATGACAAGTCATTCAATATGCAAGGCATGGATTGGATGTTTGAAAGAACACTTTGTTCTTCCTTCTCCTTGTCTACATATTATACTTCTAGTGGTATGGGAAAGACTAGTTGTGCCTCATCAAATTAACTTTTAGCACCTCTTTATTTTTTTACTACCCACTATTATATTGAATGTCTTTATTTCTACCATATTATTAGTATCATTGTAGCTCCCTGTCTCAACTTTCACCTTTTGCATCTCCTTGTATAGTTCATTTCCATTTGATCTAGTAGCAATATTATCACATTGTACGAGCATTCATCTTTCTCTTTGTTGATTTCCATTTTGGACCCACACTACTATAGTATTTATTTAATTAATGATGTTCCAATTTGATTTCCTAGCCTATTGGGATAGAGCTACATAAGTTCCCTTCAATGTTCAATACGAGCAAGATACACCTCTTTGTCATATTCAACTTCTTCTCTATATGACATTTTGGGAGGAGAAATATTCTAGCAGCAATATGTGTTTCCACATCTTTTTGCACATTTTAAGATCTGTCTCCATTTAGCCTACCAAGAAGCATATCATTTATTTTTTAGTTGAGCCTCCTATAATTCATTTTTTTTCTAAATCATTTTTTTCCTAAATGTTAGGGCATGATGACAATGTTTTTTATTAACTATTTAATAGGACTAGTGTAGAAAACTCAATCCCCTAATATCAACAACCATGTCTTGACATAAAATAATTATAGCATTAATTTCTTAATGTGTAGAGAATGATGTCTAGCTTAGGGTCATGTATTCAAGAAAAAGATTTTTACAATCAAAAGAAGTTAAAAACAAGTAGGTACACCTTTCCAAGTTTTTGAGATATTATACATGAAATATAATGAGTAATATAAAAATTAGGCCTAAATTATTTTAAATGATATTTTAAAATAGACATATTCCTATATGAACCCTTTCAATTTTTTTTAAAAAAAATTGTAATATAAAGTTGCGAGTCACATCAATCAAAGTAGGGATCCTCAATATACATCGTCAAGATTGAAAATAAATTCCCATGGATATCTAGTAAGTTTAGGATATCTATTTCATCAAATATTTAATGGTATAAAATATCCAAAAAAGGTTGGATACTTGTTCATCACATACTCAATGATACCTATAGTGTCCTAAATTGCATCCAGTGCATTTATGACACTTACACATGGCGCCTAGTGCATTAATGATGAATCCATGATCAAAATTGTGCCATTTTGGCATTATGGGCTCAAAAGACGAAGTTCCTCGAAATGCCTTGAAAACCCCTTTGGGCCTATCTTTAGTAGGACGACAATGCAACACGTAGACGTCCTCGCGTTGTGCTAATGTCCTGAAAAACTAGACGAATCTCGGATCTGGCAAGAAAGTCGAATACTGGCTAACGTGTATCTTTTGGCTCACGTTTTGTCGTAACGACTCTCCGCACCTCTTCTGAGTTTAAAAACCGTTCTTAGCTCATTTAAGAGGGTTCCTCTTTGGGGGATTCTTGGCTCTTGGCTCTCTCATTGTTTTCTTGCTATCATATTGCTCTCTTCATGCTCGTATACATATCTCTACCAACGTCAAGCTATGGCTACCTAGTGGTGGCTCTTACCAACAAACACTATTGTGGTCTTTGTCACACTCATATCACAAACACAAGGGGTTTGGCTTCACGCCTTGTCTTCTCTTTATCTATTATCTTTACATGCAATGTGTCCTTTGCATTTTTTATTGTATCTATTATCTAGGTGCATTCATATTTCTAATTTTACTAATATTTATATTACATGCTATAGGGGTTTGCTTCCATTAAATGAAGTATAGTTTGCATTTCTTTCCAATTTACCAAGTTTCCAAGTTTATTTATCTTTTTCCAATCTTCTATCTAGTTGTTTGTGGTGGTGGAAACACCTAAGTGGGGGTCTGACTGAGGCAGGCCTCTATACAACCCCCAACATTTTTTTTGGTCTCAGTGTGCGCAAGTGGCGAACAAGTCTTGTGCATCAGGAATAACACACAAAATATTTTCTCGTATTTTCTGTTCACTAGTTGTACAGACAACAACACACCACGCTGGCATCCGTGCCCCGCATTGAAGTCCCGAACCCAAGAGCTCTTGAACTCAGAGGTATATTCCCCTTTTAATTTTGTTCTATCCTACAAAGCTCGCTTGTTGTATTTCACTGTTTTGGCATTATAAATTCATTGTTTACTCTCGTATAGTCTTCATTTTAGTTCTTGTTATCCGCTAGCTCCTTAGTGTTTGTTTGAAGATGTAGCGGTAGATTGATTTGTCCTATAAGATTTATCATCTTGGAGGAGACAAATTTCCTCCCCTACATTTTGGTGAACCCAACGTGAATCCCTAATTTCAGATCTTTTTCTCTTAGAGTTTTATGCCTTCGATAAGGCATTCTCTAAGGATGACTTTGATATGTTGGATGAAGTCTTAGATGATTTCCTAGAAGAACCTCTATCCAAAAGAGATGTGAAGGGAAAGTCATCCTCCACGACATCCTCTTTCAAAGGCAAAGAGTCTGTGAATGTTATTGTTGTCTTTGTGGCCCCACAAAGGCCTACGACACCTTACATCCATGTGACTGGGTAAAGTCCTTCTCCTAAGAAAATTAAATCCATTAATGGGAAACCTTTCAAAGGATAAACTTCCAACTTGTATGCTAGAGTCATGCAATCCAAGAAATCGTCTCATGGTACCATTTCTCACACATAGAATACTTGAAAGAATAAACAGGATCTTGAGCAACCACAAAATTCTCTACCTCCTTCTCAACCTAGCCTTCCTAAGACACCTTTGCTAGTGGATAAGCGACCTAGTGACTATGATCTCATCGAGCAACTTAAGGTTACTCCAACTAAGATATCACTACGGGATTTGCTTCAAACCACTCTAGTGTACCAAGGTATGTTGCAGGAAGCCTTGCAAAAGATCTTTCTACCCTCTTCTGTGAGACTGGCGAACATCAATGTGTTGATGGATCATATTTGTGCGGACTCATGAATATTACTTTCTATTTGCATGAACGTCCACCTCCTACAATAAGAAATTTAGTGGATCCCCTAATGATTATTGTTCATGAATGGCGTTGGTATTAGACAAACACTTGTGGACACATGTTCTACATTAAATTTTTGTGGTTTAGATTTGTTTCCAAAAATCAAGGTTGACCCAAATTCTTTGGTAGCCTCCTCCTTGTTCATTTTAGGATTTGACAACAGTGGTAAAACCTCTATAGGGACTATCATACTATCCTTGAAGGTCGGACCTATCACTATTCTGACCCTTGTGCATGTGATGCCAGACCCTTTATCATATAACCTCCTTTTAGGTAGACTACGGCTTCATGCTTTGGGAGTTGTTTCATCTAAAATTCATGGATATGTGAAGTTTTTATCTAATAATCAAGTTGTTACAGTTAAGATTCATC
This sequence comes from Cryptomeria japonica, assembly GCF_030272615.1. Lineage (NCBI taxonomy): Eukaryota > Viridiplantae > Streptophyta > Pinopsida > Cupressales > Cupressaceae > Cryptomeria > Cryptomeria japonica. Next base: position 93,733,833 of record NC_081406.1, on the reverse strand, counting down.
CCGAGGCTATGCAGTTATGTCAAATAGCAGCAGTTGGTCAAGCCTCTGTTACACCTTTGTTTCAAAACTATTTACCCCCTTTGTCTTCTTCGATGACAACTCCTATCTTTGTTTCCTCCCCTAAAAAGGAGGAACATAAGAAAGAAGAGGTGATTAAAATGCAGGATGTTGTGAAAGGGAGATCACCTAAGGAGAAAGATTCTTCGAAAGAAAAATCCCCGAAGGCAGATCCTCCTAAAGTTCAAACAATAGAGGTTACTTCTGATTATAACTCCTCTCCAGCTAAGTCACCTTCTCCATCAAAGATGAACGCATGATTAGGTGATGATTGGGGTTCTTTGGACTTCACTGACTCCCATGTCAGTGAGTATAAAGTAAACCCTATCCATCTGAACTTTCCCAAAATCTCATTCGCCTCGGCTACAAAAGATGATTATGCATCCATAAAGCCAGGTGATTCTTATCATGTTGATCATCTTTTCTATAGAAAACCATCATCATTCAAAGAATTGCAAAACATTTATGGTCCTTGATATAAGCTCGTATCTTAGTTTGGCTATGATGGAAAGGGTTGTGGATCTAATGGACAAGGTATTTGAATTCCTTTAGAAGTCGAACCTTGTTACCACAACATTGGACTAGGATATCGTCATACAGATCGAAAGGTGAAACCATGGTTAACTGTTAACATGATTTCGATTGATCCCCTTCCTCTCAAGTTTGTTCATCCAGAACTCATTGATAGTAATGTGTGACCTAAGGAAATTCCCTTGGACCTTTTTCCTTCAAAAGAATCCTTAAAGGAATTTCTAGGTGCATATGATGAGCTGCCCTCTTATCATCACAAATTTTGATTCCCTTATTGTCTGAGTACCCAGACATATTTTAGAGAATCTGTTGCGTAGAGGGAACCTTTATCTCACAATGAAGAACAAATATCCCCATCTCACTCGGAAGACCATAGTGTACTCCTCAATGGGGAGACTATTGGCATCATCATGAGTGATAAGGATCCTAACAAAACTATCAAGGTTGGGAAGTGCTTATCTCCTAAGGAGCTCAAGGAATGCTCTGATCTTTTGCAACAATTCCCTGACATCTTTGCTTGGTCACATGAAGAGATGTCTAACATTGATGACTTGATTGTTGTGCATAACATTGTTCTTAGTCCTGATGCTAAGTCGGTGAAGCAAAATATTCGAAAGATGAATCCTAAGGTGGCCTTGTTATTCAAGACTAAGATAGAGAAGCTTTTGAAAGTTGGCTTTATCTATCCTATTGACTATTCAACTTGGATCTTGAACATTGTCCCGGATAGTTATCCTGATGGTAGGATTCACATCTGCATTGACTTTCACGATGTGAACAAAGCTTCCTCAAGGATGATTTTCCACTCCCGAACATTGACATAATCATGGACTCAACCGTGGGTTATGCTTTTCTTTCTTTCATGGATGGCTTCTTGGGTTACAATCAAATTTGTATCAACCTAGAAGATCAGTATAAAACTACTTTCACAATCCCTTGGGGGACTTATTGTTATGTTGTCATGTCATTTGGGTTGAAAAATGTTGGAGAAACCTGTCAACGTGCCATGACCTTAATATTCCATGATTTCATCCATAATATATAAGAAGCTAATGTCGATGATATCTTTGTAAATTCATTGGCACGTGGAGTACATATCAAGAATATTCATTTATCTTTGAAAGGCTTCGGTTGTATAAGACGAGACTATATCCCCTCAAGTATATTTTCGGTGTTATCAGAAAACTTTTGGGATTCATTGTCTCCCGTTGAAGAATCAAGATGGATACTGACAAAAATGATGCTATTGCGAACATGCCTCCACCTAAGAATATCTCTCAGCTTTGTAATCTGTGAGGGAAGATTCAGGCCATTCGACAATTTGTGGCGCAATTGGCTGATCGTACTCTCCCCTTTACTCGTTTGCTCAAGAAAGATAGCCATTTCAAATGGAATGAAGAATGTCAAGAGGCTTTCAATTCTATCAAGGATTACTTAGCTAATCCACCCATCCTTATGCCAGCCATGTCTGATAGGCCTTTCTTCCTATAGATTTTTTTTGCGTCTCACATGCTAGCAGCCCTGTTAGCCTAGCGTGATGATGACGGTTGGGAAAGAGCGGTTTATTATATTAGTCATACTTTGATAAAGTACAAAACCTAATATTCTGTTGTAGAAAAGAAATGTTTAGCTCTTGTCTTTGCGAATAAGAAGCTAAGACATTACATCCTCCATGAAGAAATGTAGGTCATTGCTAAGAATGATATTCTTAAGCATCTCTTCACAAAGTATGATCTCTCGAGAAGACTGACCAAGTGGGTGATTTTTCTCTCTGAATTTGACCCAAAGTTCATAACTCAGAAGTCAATCAAAGGGTAGGTTATTGCCGATCAGTTGGTCGATGCCCCCTCAGAGAAATCTTTTCCTACCTTAGACCTCTTTCTTGATGAGGATGTGTTGATCATTGATCATGCTTCTGTATGAGACATGTATTTTGATGGGTTGAGGTGTCAGACTGGCTCAAGAGCAGGTGTGGTTTTTGTTTCACTTGAAGGAAAGCCCATTCCTCTCTCATTCCATTTGGAATTCCATTGTACCAACAACATTATTGAGTACAAAGCCTTGATTGCAAGTCTTTGTGCCACAATTGCCATGGGTGTGAAGAACCTCCGCATCCATGGAGATTTAGAACTCATCATAAATCAGGTTACAGGTGCTTATCGTGTTAAGCAGTTGAAGTTGTCTCGGTATAAGGATTTAGTGTTAACTATACTAAAAAAATTCATTACTTACATGATCGACAATATTACACAGAGAGAAAATTGTCACGCAGATGCAATGGCAAGTGTTGCTTCCCTTGTGGGCCCAGTCTCTGGTCATGATGAATACTGCTTCATGGTACAAGTCCTCCGCTCTCTGGTTGTATCTGATCAAACCCAATTCGATGATCTCATGTGTTCCCATGTTGATTCAAGAGAATGGTTTGTACACATCTTTAATTATCTCAAGATCAAAAGCTTTCCCGATGATGCTGGTAAAAGCTCGTGTGTGTGAATTCAGAAGCTAGCCGCTCGTTACATCCTCTTATCTAATGTTCTCTATAGGAGATCATATAGCGGTCTTCTTTTGCATTGTCTAAAGAAATCTGAAATCCCCCTTGCCCTTCAAGAGGCCCATTCTGGCTCTGGAGGTGGGCATTTCGGGGGAAAATCTTTGATCCATAAAATGATTCACATGGGATACTATTGGAAAACAATGGAACAAGACTCCTTTTCTTTTTTCAATAAGTGTCCCTAATGTCAACAACACAATAATCTGATTCGGGCTCTTGCGTAGGAGCTTCGTAGTCAGGCTTCTCTATGGCCTTTTCAAACATGGGGGTTGGATATCATCGGTAAAATATCTCCCCCTTCATCTAAGGGTCATGTCTTCATCATTACTGCTACAGATTATTTCACGAAGTGGGTCGAAGCCATCCCTCTAAGATCGAATACGGTCGATATGATCTGTGGCTTTATTATGGACAATATTATTTATCGCTTTGATTTTCCTGCTACTCTTGTTTCTGATAATGGTACACCATTTAAGAATAAGGATGTTAAGAAGTTTCTCAAAAAATTCCATATCCAACACCATTTCTCTACACCTTACTATCCTCAATCCAATGCTCAAGCGGAAGCACCTAATAAGACTATTGAATTGATCTTGTGTAAGACTATTACCAAGCATGGTAAGGACTGACATGTGCAATTAGTGTATGATTTATGTGTTATGCCCAATATGGAAAGCAAATGTACTGAGAGGGGAGGGGTGAATCAGTACTCCAAAACCTTTCTTTAATAATAACTTTACTATTATGCATAAACCGAATAGTGTAGTGACATAATATAAATCTAAAACAAATAGATAACAATCATACATGATTCACTCCATAACACATATATTTTGTTTATGCAGAAACTCTTGGTTAGAGAGAAAAACTGCGGTGGGGATGGCACCCACAACTTCACTACTGCAATAATAAAGAGTGCTCGGTTAGAGCTACATGTTTAGCTATTTCTGATAGCTTACCCTGTTAGGAGTATCAAGATCTGTTAGATCTACCTTGCTAAAGGATTTTACAACACTTAATCTAAATGTTGCACCTGGTTAGAGGCTTTACAATTTATAGACTTGATTAGAGTCTTTTACCCTGTTAAAGGTTTCTCTTACAATTTCAAAATATTACATTAAAATCATTACAAATATCTGCAACTTTACATTTGGAATGTTATAGCAGATTCTATGTGCTCAAAATAGATTACCTTGCCTATGGCATACCTCGGTAACCCATATAGTAACTCGGTAAACCCTTCTGTTTACTCTGTTCTTCGACTGTTCTCTGAAAACCTTCTCGGTGACCTCTGTGTCTCTGTAACAATCTTCTTACACTCATGCACACACACTTTAATTCTTAACTCATGTTGTATAACTAGATCTCTTATGACGGTGATCCATTCATTGCTTCGATCTTACAAACATGTTTTATCGAATGAATAACCATGCAAATTATTTCATTGGTTAGATGACATCAAAATCATACACAATCTTTAAGTGCAATTTCCAATGTGATAACGGTTAGATGTGCCTCGATCTTGTAACACGTTTTCATATGTATGTCTAGGTTCAATGAATTTGGTAACACGTTTCACTCGGTGTATATCAACTCGGTGTGTCATCTTTGCTACTCGGTAGACATGAAATGATACTCAGTAGATAACTCGGTGTATACTACGCTCTGAGACTACTTTCTTCAATAACCGACTGGACTGTGCATACCGACTGAATATCTCAGTAGAGATAACCAACTAGAGTATATAGAATAACTTTGAACATAAAACTAATGGCAACTTGATAAGTAGTAACAATCTCCCCTTTTGACATCAGTTGAGATGTTTGACAAAAACTACTTTCAAAGTTATAACTCAATAATCTATATACTTGCAAAATTTGACTATACTGATAGTATATACAATAGTCAATAATATAATATATCCAGATATACTCCCCTTATCGATATACTATACAAAACTCTGATTTTGCATGCTTGGTGATCAATGTTCCGTGTGTTGCTCTTGATCTTTGCTTACTATCTTGTTCACTGCTCTTGGATACTCTGCTTACTTTGCTCGGTATACTCCCCCTGTATAATATACTCCTTTTGTTTGATTTTATACTTTGATGCTTTGAATGCTACACTCCCCCAATACTGTATCACTCCTCTAATACTATATCATATCACTCCCCCTTTTGACAAACATCAAAACTTAATTACCATTCGAGGGTGGTAACTGATCAAAAATGGATTTGTACTTGGTCTGTGCTTTGGTGAGAGCGACAGAGAGTGCATTCTTTACACTGTCCATTAAAGAATTATGTGCTTGAATATCAACCAATAATGATATTAAGCCATTTAGAGTGCTTCCCTCTTGTGTAGTAGATAAGGAGGTGGCTCGGTTGATCTGTTCTTGGACGGATGAAAGATGAGGAAGGAATAATGTCTGTAGTGTCATTATGTCCATCTGAATCTTGTGTTCTTCATTTCTTAGGTCCAATTGTTGAGCCATGAGCTGTTGGAGCTTTGTATAAAAATTTTGAACTAAATTTGGCTTTGTGATCTCTTTCTCAATTGCCTCTATTTTATTTTTAATGTCGTTAATGAATAAAGAAAATGTGCAGAGTTTTTGAAATAAATAAAGAATGTGCTTGAGTTGAGGAGTCAACTTAGCAATAAATTTGACAAGTTTAACTTTGCCAATAGCTATAGCTTTCTGTACCTCTTCTATCATTTTTGCAGTGAGCTCTTTGTCTTTTAGTTTGCTCAAATACTCCGATGCATCTACTCCAGATGCCTCTATTTTTGTTAAGAGTTCATCCCGTTGAATGTGGATGGCTGCATCTGTTGATACTATAGCTTCAGGTAGCATATCTATTAAGAGTGCTTTTACCTTCTGAAGTACCTTATTTTTCTTTTGAATTGCCATTTTCTTCTCTTGTTCAGCCTTTGCTTTGCATAGTTCACCGAAATCAATGAGTGCTTGCCCCTTCAATTTTGATATGTCTACATTGGGCAACACTATTGGTTTTGACAAATCAACTTTAAAACTATGCTTTTTCATCTTCTTTTCTTTACCTTTCACTGATGGAACTAAGACAATGGCTTGTGAGGCTTGATGACCCTCGGTAGGTTGCTCGGTAGAGGCAACACTTTGATCGGTTACTTTAGCCTTTGTAGAGTCCTTCGGTGTCTCGGTACTCAGTGTCTCAGTTTCAACATTTGTAGTGCTAGAAGGTGCTTGAGATGTCTGTTCTTGAGTAGTACCTTCTCCTGCTGTAGACTTGTGACCTTCAGTGCCTTGCTCTGTGTCATGAGGGGTTTCGGTTGAGACAGGTTGCTTGATCGGTGGATAAGGCCGAACATGTTCCAAGACTGATTCACTAGATACAAGTTTTGCATATGCATTTCCTTCTATCTTTTCTTATTCTGGTGCCTCTGTATCCATGACATCTTCATCTATTTGAATGGTGTCAGCAGGGTCTTTCTCAATAGCATCAGGATCTTGCTCGGTGACATTAACAATTTCAATTTTAGCTTGCTCACTGGCATCCTTGATTTTAAAGATTTCCTGCCGCTTTGCTTTTGTCTCATTTTCAACTTCAATATATAGCCCATTCATCAGTTTTAAGGCTCTATGTTTGACAAGAAACTTTGAGTTGTAGGTTGTCAGATGTTCTTTAATTTCAGCTACTGACATGTCAGGAAATAGATGAACCAGACTTCTCTCTATGATCTATTTCTTTGAGTCCATTGCATACTTCCACCTATTATCAATATGCAAGTAAAGTTCGTTTGGAAGTGACTTTGCTAGTTCTAATGGAGCTACCCGGAATTTTAGAAGTGTGCAGATGACAGCTTCTTCAATTTGTCTCTTCTCATAATTATTTCTGGTTTCATACTTTACATATCTGAATGAACCAAATCCTCCATATTCTTTCAGATTAGCACATAAGTTTTCAACACTATGTACATTTACCTTCTTGCTCTTGATAATCTGAAATTTGCTTGCATCCTCTGATTCGGTATCACTAGACTCTTTTGCCAAAATGAGTCTCCGAGTAGATTTCTTGTAGGTCTTTGTTACCTTGGGAGCAGTAACACTTGTTGTTTTCTTACTCGGCGAGGCTGCAGATGCTCTTGTGTTAGGTCGCTTTGGAGGTGGAGTCGGTGAGGCCTTTGATGAATCCAGTTTCTTTCTTTTCAACACTTTTCCCTTAGGCAATTCAGTGCTTAGTGTTATTGCTGCCTCTTGGGTTTCAGATTCCTCTTCAGTAATGGCAATGGTGCCTTTGACAAGTGTAGAGGAAGAGTCTTCTCCGAATTTCTCTGACAATGCCTTTATCATTTTTGTTGCCTTTCTTGTAGCTTTGGGTACTACAATGCTCATCTTTACCTTTTCCTTTACTTCCTCATAGGTTCCATACCTTAGCTCAGTAGCATGCGTCGATAATGTGAGAAATGCATCAATTTGTTGCTGTGTGATGTCAAAATCAATCTCGTAACCCATAGGTGACAAAGATTGAGTTCTTGGTTCCACAACATTCACATAACAGTAATCGGTGTCAACTTCAAAACATATATCATTTTTGTATTTCTCTACTAGCAGGGGTGGAATCCGGTACCTGTTATGCATTTTCTCTTGAAATTTACTGAAGTAGTCATCCATAATATCATTGAAATTATCACCTAACTTCTTGATGAAGTCATTTATCTGATGGGTGATTGGTCGGTGTAGTTCCCAGACAACTTTACCGACTGATGGAAAGAATTTTTCAAAATAGAAAAACATGCATACAAGTAATGATCCAAACTTTAATGTATTAGCCGAGTTGTTTTTCTTCGGCTTCCTGATGGTGTTTAGATTCTCAAATAGGTTCTTCAGCAACACCTCACATAGATCAATTTTTATTCCCTTTTTCTCAATTTTGTAGGCCAGGTCTACTACTGCACAGGGTACATTGTTTTCCCTTGCTGATTGGAAGAAACAGTAACCAATTACTCTTATGGAAAATTTTAGTTCTTCATCAGTGACATTATTCAATTTCAATCCTCTGGAATCGGATTCCACTCCGGTTAAATTGATCAATTCCTTCTATGATATCATCTTTTGGGCTCAGGCATGATCATAAACGGGGTAACCGATAATCAGATGAATGATCTCCTTGGTAATCTTAAATGGTTGTTCTTCTAGCCACATGAAATCATCATGAACTCTACTCAGAACAAACTTAACCCAGTGGGGTTTGAACACATGGGGATAGGTTAGGGCTTCAGTTAATCCCTTGATCTTGATGTGTTCATACTTGTTGTTCAATTTACCATCGGTGCACAACTCATCATAGGTGTCTTTAATTTCAACATGACCGAGTTCTTCAACACAACATTTGGTGAAGAATCTCACATCCTCGACTAACAACACTCTGTTCGAGATGAGTGAATAAGTGGTTTTGTAATCCAGTTCAGATGCAACTTTGGGAGTCAAAGAGTATTTTAGTGAGGGCTTCTCTACATTCTTGACAACTATGGGAACTTGGATCTTGGGCGCCATTCTAGATTTTAGATAAAAGCTAAACAAAGGATCCTTAGGGTTTCAGGATTTTCAAACGACTGACGCTTTATACTTAGCAGATAATGGCAACTAGATAAGATCGGTAAACTAGCTTAACAATGCGTTGAGATTGATGTGAATACCTTGAATTTGCTTTGTAGGAGGTTTGATCGCCTTAGATTCACTTTGCTCTGCTCTCTCGAAAACTTGGTAAGTTGAAAATGACCGTGAAAATGCTTTTAAGTACACAATATGCCTTATCGGGCTTCGTGCAGGTTAGGTCAAAAACATTAAATGCACTCGGTTCCTCTTTAACTTTCTTTCCTTTTTCTGTTTTAACCGAGTAAACAAACTTCCTTCATTCACCAACTAGACAAGTTTCCTGTATTCACCGACTTGACATTTTTCCTGTATAGTGCTTCAAAAGACTTTGATATAATTTCAAACTTTACTATTACATCTTAATTATGAAGATTTGAATTAAGTACATGATAAAATAGGAACTGTTAAGATTTAACCTTGAGATAATGCAATCCCTTCATACCTTTACCGATTAATTTGGAATAGGTGCACCTAACTCGGTAGGTAAGGTGCTTACTTCATTTGACACAATTTCCTTCTTTTTCCAAATCATCTTTAATTTTTCTTTTATTTCCTCAATGTCTTTTCTAGGCTGATCTTTGTAATCTCTAGCTAAATGTCCAACTTTGTGACAATGAAAACATGCCATACCAGGATTTCTCCATGATCTTCGGTTGTTCATTCCAAACCTTATAAAGCAGTTGGCACTTATATGTCCATATATTCCACAACATTCACACCATATCCTTGTATTGTAATCTCATGGTACTGCAGAATACTATCGGCAAGGATCTATGTGAGTTCGGTAACCTCTAGTATTTGCTTGGTGTGCATACCACATATAGTTCTCTTGCTTAAACCAACACTTCTCGGTGCTATGTCCATATCTATTGCAGTTTTTACAAAACCCTTTGAATTTTGCCTTTTGATAATTGTTCACAGACTTTGTCCTACATTGATTAGATGTGTGACCATATTTATTGCAATTGTAACAATAACCATTGAACTTAGTGACATTTGGTTGCTTACCTTTTCTGATTTGACACATGTTGGCAGTGTGACCTTGATTTCCACAGTAGTTGCAAATAGGCTTCTTTCTTTTGATGTTATTCTTGTTTCCAACTTGCTTTGATGATTCTCCTCTCTCGGTAGTATGAATTCCCTTCTCGGTAGAGTCTTTTCCTTTGTAACCGAGTCCTGCATCCTTGTTGGGTCTTCTTGTATTCAGTTGCTCATCCAACATCTTTGATGCTTCATAACTCTTCTTGAGTGTTTCTTTGGATTTCTTCTCTGATTCAAGTTCATCGGTCAACCTTGATACTTCAAGTTTCAATGCTCGATTCTCATCATTTTTCAGAACTGCTTCATGATGTGCATAACCTAGTTGATCTGATAAATTTTGTTGAATTCCAGTCAACCTTGTGATTTCATCATTCTTATCAGATACTAAGACTTCAAGTTGTTGTTTCTCTCTTTCTAGATCTCTTACTTTATCATCGGCTGTCCTCAATGCATCAAGATTTTCAGTCATCTGTGTGCTGAAATGTTCATGTTCTCTTTTCATTGCTTTCAGTTGATCAACCAGTGCTTTGTTCTTTTCTTTCAATACTCCAATCATTTCTTCAGTCTCTTCAGATATACTATTCTCAGATGATGTCTCAATTTGTTCCACTAACTCTTGAGAGTCCTACAAATCATCAAATAATCTTCTTCTCACTTTCAGAGATTTTTGTATTTGCCTTTGCATGTCTACAATCACTTGATTAGCATGATCCAGTTCTTCTTGCAAATATACAATCCTCCGAGATTGTTTATAGCCTTCCATTGATAAGATCTTTCTCTTTAGACAGTTAAACCCTTTTCCAAGATTGAAGCTCTAATACCAATTGTTAGGCCCAATATGGAAAGCTAATGTACTGAGAGGGGAGGAGTGAATCAGTACTCCAAAACCTTTCTTTAATAATAACTTTACTGTTATGCATAAACCGAATAGTGTAGTAACATAATATAAAGCTAAAACAAATAGATAACAATCATACATGATTCACTCCATAACACATATATTTTGGTTATGCAGAAACTCTTGGTTAGAGAGAAAAACTGCGGTGGGGATGGCACCCACAACTTCACTACTACAATAATAAAGAATGCTCAGTTAGAGCTACATATTTAGCTATTTCTGATAGCTTACCCTGTTAGGAGTATCAAGATCTGTTAGATCTACCTTGCTAAAGGATTTTACAACACTTAATCTAAATGTTGCACCTGGTTAGAGGCTTTACAATTTATAGACTTGATTAGAGTCTTTTACCCTGTTAAAGGTTTCTCTTACAATTTCAAAATATTACATTAAAATCATTACAAATATCTGCAACTTAACATCTGGAATGTTATAGTAGATTCTATGTGCTCAGAATAGATTACCTTGCTTATAGCTTACCTCGGTAACCCATATAGTAACTCAGTAAACCCTTCTGTTTACTCTATTCTTCGACTGTTCTTTGAAAACCTTCTTGGTGACCTCTGTGTCTCTGTAACAGTCTTCTTACACTCATGCACACACACTTTAATTCTTAACTCATGTTGTATAAATAGATCTCTTATGATGGTGATCCATTCATTACTTTGATCCTACAAACATGTTTTATCGAATGAATAACCATGCAAATTATTTCATTGGTTAGATGACATCAAAATCATACACAATCTTTAAGTGCAATTTCCAATGTGATAACGTTTAGATGTGCCTCAATCTTGTAACACGTTTTCATATTTATGTCCAAGTTCAATGAATCTGGTAACACGTTTCACTCGGTGTATATCAACTCGGTGTGTCATCTTTGCTGCTTGGTAGACATGAAATGATACTCAGTAGACAACTCGGTGTATACTACGCTCTGAGACTACTTTCTTCAATAACCGACTGGACTGCGCATACCGACTGAATATCTCGGTAGAGATAACTGACTAGAGTATATAGAATAACTTTGAACATAAAACTAATGGCAACTTGATAAGTAGTAACATTATGGGCCTATCGCATGAGCATTCATATGGCTACTAGAACAATGACCTACAACCTCATGTATGGTGCTAACGCTATCATGCCCCTCAAATAGGAGATTACATCCCTACGTGTCTCCTTGAAAAGGGTTATTGATGACGATTCTTATCGCACTCTTTGTCTAAATCAACTTGAGTTTTTAGATGAGCACCACTTAAAGGCCCTTCAACATCTCCAAGCCTATCAGAAATCTTTAACTCGACAATATAACCAAAGTGTTTTACCCCACACCTTTAAAGTAGGTGACTTGGTTCTTTGTGAAAACCAGAGAAACAACAACGCATCACCTGATCAAAGAGGGAAGTTTAGCCTGAACTGGTTAGGCCCGTATGTTGTCACCTTTGTTTATGGTTCAAGTGCCTATGGTTTATCCTCCATGGATGGTGCTTCTTTTAAAGGACCTATCAAAGCAACACACATACGTAAGTATAATGCATAGAAAATGTGTGGTATGTATCATAGGCGCAACGCCTAGTTCCCTATGGTGGTCATGTCATGATATATATATCTTCATTAACATGACATTAATTTTTGTGTTTTTGAGTGACTATACATTCCTATATCCATGTGTGTGTGTGCATCAGCATGTGTCCTATCCATACAAAGATCATCATAAGGTTTAATCATGCAAATGTATATAACAATATGTAAATTAAATCATGATGTACATCTAAGCTAAATCATCCATCACATGATCATATATATACTAAACAAGTAAACTAGTAAAAATGTCCATCCATGATAACACAAAACAAAATAAAAAATGGCGTCTCATATATATATATGTGTGTATTATATAATGTCAAATCATTGTACATGTATCACATCACTACCAAAACACGTGATGCTGTCATATGTCTCTAAAATACATATATACATCTATATACATACATCAAAAAATATGTTGTACATGGACTCGATCAAAATTGTCTCATGATCCCCCGGTGGGCGGGTCCCTAAAGTTGCTGGCGCTGGAGGATCTTGACCTCTGCGAGAGGGTTGTCTCACTAAGGTGGAAAACAATCTCATAGTAGTAGTGCTCTGTGATTGCATGCCCCTCGGGTCCCCTCGTAGCTCTTCTATGACCTTTCGTTGTGTCATTAGCTCCTCCCGTAGAGCCATCTCCCGCTACCGCAACGCCTCCAGATCGGTCATCAATTGACGCACTCGAGGTCATCCAAGTGTCCTGTGACACCCTATTGGGCGACCTCTACTTGTTGACGTAGGTCATCAACCTAGATTTGCAGAGCATCACGTGCCCCCTCAGCATTCTCAGTTCACGTCACCGCCTGGTCTCTCTCTCTGAAGACATCATGGACCTCCAATAGGGCCTGATCTCATTGTCCCGTCACAGTGGCTAGTTGTGTTGCTCCCTGCACCAGCTCCACTCGACCCTCCTTGTACATTGTCCACAACCATGTCCACAACCATGTTACAAACTCAAATAGTTGCACATGCCTCCTGGTTGTTTGGAGGGGTCGATAAGCATCCAACACAGGACCCCCCATCTGTACATCGGGTACGATCTCTGGGAATGCCTGGTGGATAAAGCTCAACCACTCGGCAATGTCCTCTGCAAAACAAAATATTTCTACATCACTATCCATAGTATCAAAACTATCTACATCTATACAAGTACATAAATGTATGTGCAAAAGAAAATTAAAGCACATACCAGGATCGCCTCTCTACCAATCTAGGTCTTATGGAGGCACCCTGCAGATGGATCCCTTCGCGGTTGTTAGTAGTGTTGGTGGCACAGAAGGTGGTGCGTTTGACAATGGTGGGAGCCTCCTGGCAGCAGGAACTGGTCTATCTGGGCTCAAGCTCCACACCCACTGTCTCCATCTCAGCCTCTCACCCTCATCGCTCGAGGAGGCCTGATCATTACTATCGCCTCTCAGAGCTTCGACATCTCATCCCGATGCACCCAATGGGAAGATTGACGTCGGACCTACTTTGCCCCATGATCCTGCAAAATGTCGTGTGACTCTGACATCATCTATGTCCAGTTGTGGAGCGATGTCGTCAATTTTGCTACCCTCGGAGTTGTCTTGTACATCTCTTAGGGTAGGGTGAGGTAGGTCCCACGGCCGCAATGTACTCCTGGCCAATCATGTGTATGTAGGAGCGACAGGTGGGATGGTTTGCACATATTTGAACTACCGCATGCATCACCGCTAGTAGTAGGGCATGACAACATGGTCCTAGCAGCTAAGTAGGAAGCGGTCTCGCTGCATCCGAGGGAGTTGTGTGCAGTCTGCCACCTAGACCCCCATATCTTGATATGGTTGCTAGATGTGGTCCCCAATGCTGAGTTGATCCAGGATGACTCTCCAAAACATCAAGTCCCTTGTCTGCCATCTGTCACATCGTAATGGGTATGAGTGTTCTCATGGCATGTCTAATGGCATGGGCACTAGGAATCCCACTGGTCATGTATAAGTGATATGCTCAAATGCCCAGACCTGTAGGAGGGTGCATGTTCATGTAATGCTCTGGTACTCATGGTGTACATACCGGGAGAGCTCATAGTATAGATGGGTCAGCATGTTGCAGCCCCACGTGTACACTGTCTGCCTCTCCTCCATCTCCTGAATGAGTGGCACGAACCTTGCAGCCAACTCAGAGCCCTGACCATCTGTCAAAACTGTCGTGCCACAGTCGCTATCATGATGCACTGCACCAAGGGAATCGACACTCATCCTTGGCCCAGTGCTCCCACGTATACATGCCTCATGGCATCAATCCTCTGTCCCAAGGCCCACACCTGATGTTTGCCCAGCTCCGCAATGGATAGTATAGACAGTGACACCGGCTCCCCTCGGATGGGAAGTTGGAGGATAAAGTACATGTCAATCATGGTCATTGTCATCTCCCCATTGATAAATGGAATGACATGGTGTCTACATCCCATCTCTCCATCAGTGCCCATAGCATTAGGGCATGGAACTGAAACTCAGGTAGAGTGAATGTCCACCATAGATCTACTCTCTGGAGCAGTCATTTGTCGGTTGCTGACAACTCCTCTGCCCAGTCGTGCAAAGTTTGTAATAGATGTCCCGAGGTGTGCTCCCGCATCTCAAGCAACGTCTGCACACAAAAATACAACTTTTGTTTGTCCTCATTCTCATGCTTTGTCGACGACTGTGTGCCTACAGGATGTTGGTGCCTCTTATAAATGATAGTGTCCAAGCTAGATTCCAACGTGTTGTCTGGACACACGTGCCTATTGAAGACGACAATGCGTTGATCAGATGGCAGCGTGTCCCTTGGACACCTGCGTAGTCGTCCACCCTAAAATCCCCAAAAATGCAAAAAATGACAAAGTAACATGAGTTTCAAACCATACCTGGTCGGGCTCATCGCCCTACTCGATCACAAACCGTAACTTCTCAATCTTGCTAGCTCGGTTCTCTTGTCTATGTGGCATTTTCGCTCAGACTCTATTAGAATCTTAGCTCGAATGCTCATAGTCAATAGTGAAAATGACCCTTATCAGGGCCCACCTTCACGTATATAGCCTAAATTTGGCCCAAATTTTTTCTTGCTCATTTTGGGACAACTTTGGCTCGTTCTCCTTCTTGTTTTCCCCACCTTTCTGGTGGCAAAATATGAGGAGGCATATACTTGCCTTCATCGTATGTTTTCTTTCTATCCGTACTAACACTCCTTAAGAATTCTTCTCACTGAAGTACCTTCCTTTGATTTTCGTGCTGACAAATTTTCAAGTTTTGCAGTATTGAATCTGTCATGTGGAATACTGTGGTTCCTCATGGAGATTTGGGGGCATCATCTGTCATCGTCGTTTCGGCCTCTGCGACCCCTACAGTATCCTTTTTGGGCTAAGTATTTATTGCACTGCATGAACTTAATGAATGAATCCTTCTTAACTACTTTAGTGTGACTAATCCCTTGAGTCAATTAGTCCACTAAAGTGGGGAGAAAATGTAGTGTCCTAAATAGCATCAAGTGCATTTATGACACTTACACATGGGGCCTAGTGCATTAATGACGAATACATGATCAAAATTGTGTTATTTTGGCATTATGGGCTCAAAAGACAAAGTGCCTCAAAATGCCTCGAAAACTCCTTTGGGCCTATCTTTATTTGGATGACAATGCAACGCATAAATGTCCTTGCATCACGCTAACGTCCCAAAAACTGGCGGAATCTCGGATCTGGCAGAAAGTCGGATACTGGCTGACGCGTGTCTTTTGGCTCATGTTTCACTGTAACGGCTCCCCATGCCTCTTTCGAGTTTAAAAACCCTTCCTAGCTCATCTTGGAGGGTTCCTCTTTTAGGGGATTCTTGGCTCTTGGATCTCTCATTATGTTCTTGCTACCACATTGCTCTCTTCATGCTCTTAGACATATCTCTGCCAACGTCAAGCTACAACTACCTGGTGGTGGCTCTTACCAACAAACACTATTGCGGGATTCTTCACGCTCGTATCACAAACAATAGGGGTTTGGCTTCACGCCTTGTCTTCTCTTTATCTATTATCTTTACATGCAATGTGTCCTTTTCATTTTTTATTGTATCTATTATCTAGGTGCATTCATATTTCCAATTTTACCAATATTTATATTACATGCAATAGGGGTTTGCTTCCATTAAACAGAGTATAGTTTCTATTTGCATTTCTTTCCAATTTACCAAGTTTCCAAGTTTATTTATCTTTTTCCATATATATCTAGTTTTATGTGGTGGTGGAGACACCTAAGCGAGGGTCTGACTGAGGCAGACCCCTATATAGCCCCTAACATTTTTCCTGTCTCAGTGTGCACAGGTGGCGAACAAGTCTTTTGTATCGAGAAGCACATGCATAAGCTTTTCTCATATTTTTTGTTCGCATGTCGTACAGACGACAACGAGTCGCGCTGGTGTTCACGCCCCGCATTGAAGTCTTGAACCCAAGAGCTCTCGGACTCAAAAGGTATATTCCCCTTTTAATTATGTTCTGCCTTGCAAATCTCACTTGTTGTATTTCACTATTTTGGCATTATAAATTCATTTTCTACTCTCGCATAGTCTTAGTTTTAGTTCTTGTTATCCCCTGGCTCATCTTAGCACCTATTCGAAGAGGTAGCGACAGATTGATTTGTCCTCTAAGATTTATCGTCTTGGAGGAGACAAATTTCCTCCCCTACACTACCAAATGTCTTGTAAGACTTGGTCATTTAAGCTTGACTAAATGCCAATTATAGGTTGAATGGATATATCTAGTTCCATTAAAAACAAATTAAAGAAAAATTGACTTCCTCACTTCAAACTTTAAACTTATTGTATTAGATATTAAAAGAAATAAGCATTTTTTTAATCACCAAGAGATTCTCCATAAATCAATCCACCATCACCACATGTGCTTAATAATTCTTGAGGATGTTTTCATATTAGAGCACATGCAAGCAATGCTCTGTATGATGTATGCCTTTGGTTTCTCTTGTGACTGAAGTCACTACCATTTGAATTTATCAATATCATTAGATAGTCATGTCCATTTCTCTATAGCGCACCTTTCATTATATGTCTAATATTTTTTGATAAATAATGTATAGTATGTACATACATGATTTCTTTCATTACTTTCACTTGATCTTAAAACACATACATCATTACTTCATAATTCTCGAGGATATTTCCATGTTAAAGCAAATGCAAGTAGTGCTCTTTATGGTGTATGCCTTTGGTTTCTCTTGTGATTGATGTGGCTGCCATTTGAATTCATCCATATCATCAATTAGTCATGTCCTTTTCTCTATTGCATACCATTCATTACATGTGAAATATTTTTTTAATGTACATGCATGATTTCTCTCATTAATTTCACCTAATCTTACCACAAAAAGAAACATAATTTCTAAACTCATGTTTTCTCTCATTAAGAAAAACATAAAAAAATATGATTAACATACATCAATTCACTGAGAAAAAAAAATGTATAGTTGGATACACTACTTAATTCCCATATACAACTTTCATTTAATCTTCTTTCAATTACAATTCTTATAGTGCATTTTACCTTTGTTTGTCTTTTTTCCTCCTTAAACACTAACTTAAGGGGCACAACGTCATTAATTCTATTCTCAATTTACATACAGTAATTCACAGATTCATACTTTCTTTATATAGTTTGATAGACGCTTATTACATTAAGAATTCAAAAAAACATTGTTAATATTGAATGCTGTTTCTAGAATTGATTGCATGACTGTTTTTAGCATCAATGTTTTGGATCACACTCCACGATTCATCATTAGAAAGATAGAAAACAAAAGCATATTTAAATCTGATGATGGATCACATACTGTGATCCAAAACGTTGATGCTAAAACACTTGTGCAACCAAATCCAAAAATAACAATCAGATAATTTACATAGATTGTAAAAATCCACTTAACTTTAACTTTTTTAATTGTTTATTTTTGTAGCTGAACAATCAATTTAATAAGTCATATACAGCAATTTTCCTCGTTGCGACTGAAAAGGGATCTTCAAATCGCACTGTGAATAACAGTCCAAGAAGTAAAATTACACTATGAAAACATTTGAAATTGCTTGATAATACAATCTAAAAGAAACCCATATTTAACTCCTCAAACCATCTGTTCACAAGCTACTTGATCTGCTGCAGATCCAGACGTCTCGCCGACCAACGTAATCACGACGTGCTCACCTGTCGACGGCGGGTCGGCTTGAGCGCCACTTCGACAGACAGGGCAGATCAAATTCGACGTGTCGACCTGAGCATCAGTTCGACAGAGAGGACAGGTCGAATGAGAGTCGAACCACATATCGATGCAGTCGACATGGAATCTATGCTTACACGCAGGCAGAATTCTTCCCTTCTCTTCCTCTTCAAACTCACTCAAACAAACCGCACATTCCAGCCCGTTTTCCTCCTCATTCTTACACTGATACACAAACACAGGGAAACTTTCGACGACTGTTTTTTCCAGGCGGGAGTCCTGATCGTCGACTACCAGTTCAATCGACGAGTTGGGTCGAGAAAATGATTGGCGTCGACGTTTTACGCAGGTTTCTTTGGCAGTGACACAAACAATGAGAAGCAGAAGCGCGAGGAGTACGAGGGAGATGCCAAGCAATATAATCCCGAATGCAGGAAAAGCCTTGGGATCGTAATCGTCATCTCCGTTGAAAGCCATGCCCAAATTCATTGTTTTAGTCCTCTGCAATCTTATATTCAAATGGTAAAATTGTTTGATTAAACGAAGCGATGAAATTGGCTCTGTCTGATACGTCATTGACGATGACAACTCGGGCACCGACGGCCATTAAGAGTTCACATGGTACATTAATGGTGTCCCATCATCATCTTTGAGATTTTAGCTTGCTCGTGCCCATACTTTTTCAGCTACAGTGCCTCAAATTGCCCATATTCAACTTCACGTGGGCATCGATCAGAGCATGTCACATGGAGATTTTGCTCTTGTCACTTCACAATCCAATTCTACCGAGATTTTTTTGATAGATTGGGATAGAAATGGGTTTATGAATTTGTATCTTCATCTTGATTTAGAAAGAGGAAGAATGATTTAGAAAGATCTTTTTTTTGAGTCTATCATATTGGGCGATCTGTATATGGATCTATAGATGGCTTACTCTATATTTTTTGCGGGACTCATTTAACTGTGCTGTGCTGAGTCATGCATACCTTAACTTCTATTTCTCTTTTGAAAACAAAGATGACTTTGAATGTGAGAGATGATTATGATCTGAATTCTAGTGTTAGATTTAAGATAGAACATAATGTGATGAGTGTACTTTGTGAAATTTAAAGTTTTGTATGATGTTGGTTTAATCTTTCTTATGCTTGTCGTCTACAAGAATAGACTTGGTTCAATATTGAAGAACACTATAAGATTTTGTTACGTAATGGTCTTGATTTTAGACAAATTGTATTGATTGATTAAATAGTTTTAATAAACGTTTAACGATAATAACAATAGAAATGTTATGATATTGATGATGATGACTTGAAACTCAAACAAAATATGGAAAGGACGTCAAAGGGAAATTGGTATAATGGCAAAGTTCATGTTGTATGCACCTAAATGATGCTGAGTTCAAATCTTCGACAATACAAAAAGAAAATGTATGGAAAGAATAATACGAATTGGAGCAAGAACTAGTGTTGGGGCTTGTTGACAATGAAATGATACAAATCAAAATAGTCGATGCATAGTGGTGTTATGACAAGGGGAAGAGTGATTCTAAGTGAAATAATGCTAGCATTGAGTAATTTTGGACACCAATGATAATTAATTGATAAAAATGACCTAAGAGTGATGTCATTTAGGTGCACATTTTTAAAAAAGATTGGCAATAGTTGACACATAATAACTAGTTGGAAATTGATTAACTTGGCCCTGAGATTAAATTTATATTTTGAAAAAAATTGGGTCAATCTCACAAGTACAAAAGTTATGTAGATCAAAGTTTCACCTATGGTTTTGAACCTAGCAAAGGAACTATAAATTTTGGATCTAGAAATTGTTTGAATAAAGAGATTTTATTTTTGAAAGTCAAACTAGTCAAAATCATGTGCTATGATAGTGTAATTGGAACACCCAAGCAAAGTAATGTAAAATAAAGCCCGTAAAAGGGCAAGATATGCACTTTCATCTAGCATTTTGCCTCCACTTAGGTGTGCTTGTGAATCTACATACAAGAACATCAATATAAAATGAAAATACAAACATAAATGGAACCATGATCTAAAGTCCACCTATACGATTAATAAACTTGAAAATGTAATTGGTAAATGATGTATAAGCCTTGAATTTGTGTGCCATAAAGCCATACATATAAATCAAGGAGATCTTGGGAAAGGTTGGATATTTGTAGGAAAAAATAATATACAAATTTCTATATAGAAATTGATCATAAGCATCATAATTTTGATCTTAAAAATATGAAATAAAATTAGTGAAAAATTAGAGATATTGATGGGATGGGGTTTGGGATAGACTAGCCTAGTCTATGCTCCTGGATCCTTCCCTAGGATCACTTGGTGTTCTCTCCACACCCTAGGGTCTCTAGGACTTCCCTTCTACTTGAGGAATCCCCTAACCTTGCCCAATCCACCCACCAATGAGTTGCTTTGCTGCTCCTAAGGTCTCACCTACACATGAGACTCAAACCCCTTACTATGGCTAATAAGGGCTAAGGTTTGCTTCACACTTTCCAAGGTCTTAGCAAGGTTAAATCAGGTCTTAAACCATGTTTTACATCCCTCCATTTGCTCCCAAGAAGTTGCTACCTTCATCCTTTCTACCGATTTCACTGTTTTGTGTTTTTGCTTACAAAACAGGGCTACAAGGATTAGGACCAATTAGGCCTCCTAACTAGTCCTCTAGGGCTTTCTCTCACAAACGATGCATACACAACCCTAACTCCCAAAATGGACTGCCATTCAATTGGCAAGGGCTTAAGGATTTCCTAGGTTTTGGGCCTCCAAGTGGCTGTATAGTGCCTAGGGCGAATTTTGGGGTTTTTAAGGGTTTTTGTGAAGGTTTTGTGGTTTGCCTGGGTCACAGTGAAGGTTTTGTGTGTTATCCACCTTGTTTGAATTGGTGGAAGCTCCTCCTTCACACCAATGATGCTTCAAACACTCCTCTGCACTTCCTCCAAAGGATGTACTCTTCTCTATCCAACCTTGCTCCCCAAGACCTCTACAATTCAACCTCTCCTAACCGGGCACTGTCCAGTCTCGCCTAGGAGTAGGTCATTGCTTGGCCTTCCTGCATATTCAAGGGCCCTGCTTGTTTTGCAGTATGGTACAAGGTCTACACTCTCATTCCCCATGGTTTCATGGTGGTTCCACAACGGGGAATGGCGTTAAGACTTCATTTACACAATCCTGTCCAAAACTGGACAGTAAGAAGACAGTTTTCAAACTATTTACAAACTTATTCAATCTACAAGTAAAAACCTAAACTAATTGCTTGAAATGAAAGTATTTACACCATGACAAACATTCCACATAGATTCAGATGTTTCTCAATCCATTAACTTGCTTGTTTTCTTCATTCAAACTGACTGGTAACAGTTTTACAGTCTCAATTTGATCTCTTTTCTAGGGTCGTACAAAGTCTGACATCCAACCCATGAACTTAGGGTTTGCAAGTACTTATAATACATTTTTCTCGGTCTGTGTGCCAAAATTAGGGCTCTCCATGCACAACAAGGGTCTAAGACCATTTTGGGTGGAAAAGTTGCTTGACAACTTTTAAAAGTTGTCATGCAACTTTTGCATCTTTTGAGCAAGTTTGCCATTGTTGCTTTTCATGACTCCTAAGCCTATTTTGGGCTATCCTAAGGACATCAACATGCCAAAAAGGCCTAACACACACTCCTGGCACACTCAACCTCTCCTGCACAAGAAACCACACAAACACTAAGGACCTGAAACTAGGACCTAGTCTAGCACACATGAGCTCATGGCTCTTATTCATGTACAATGGCTTCTAAAGAAGCATATCACCAACAAAACAAGAAAGGGAAAGAGTTTGGAAGGGTGCTCCTGCACCATACTCCCCCTCTGCACACAATTAAGAAAAAGAAGAAGAGATGAGAGTTGGGTCTATTCCAAGTGCCTTGAACCTGCTCTCCTCCACCCATGTAGCTTTAGATACTGGTTGATCTGCCCATTTCACTAAGTGCTCCATGTAGACCTGGTGTCTAGTGGACTTCTTCACTCTTTATTCCAAGATCTCCTCTGCTTCAGGCTTCTTCACCTGTGGTAAGACATTAACATCAAGGTCTTGCAGTACCTTGGCTTGGTTCTCAGTATGCCCTGCTATCTCACCCTTGTACATGATCAGGTCAGCTACATTAAAGACTGGTGATATAGCTAAATCTGAAGGCAGGTCAACTTTGTAGGCATTCTTACCATATTGCAACAAGATTCTTCAAGGTCCTACCCTTCTCATCTGCAGTTTAGTAGGCTTACCACCTTGCATCCTAGCTTTGCTCAAATGTACCATCACATAGTCACCCACCTTAAATTGAACTTCTCTCCTTTTCTCATCCACTTTGGCTTTCAGTTTTTGAGTGGATTCCAGGATGGCCTTCTTAACCTGCTCTTGTACTTCCTTGATGGTTTGAGTGAAGTCTTCTGCCTGCCCACTCTTCATTTCCAAACTACCAAGGTCTACCATAGACAACCTCAAAAGGACTTCTACCAGTGGTTCTATTCACACTGTCATTATATGCATACTCTTCTTGAGAAATGATTAGGTCCCATGTTTGGCCATACTCCTTAGTCAAACACCTCAGCAAGTTACCTAACACCCTATTGATGACTTCAGTTTGACCATCTGTTTGTGGATGGTAAGCTGAGCTAAATGACAAGTTAGTTCCTAGTCTCCTCCATAATGTTTGCCAAAAATGACCCATGAACTTGCTGTCCCTATCTGAAACAATGCTTAAAGGGAGTCCATGAATCCTAACAATCTCTTTGAAGAAGAGATGTGCAACATAGCTTGCATCATGTGTAGTCTTACATGGGATAAAATGACTCATCTTGGAAAATCTATCTACTACCACGTAGATGTTGTCCATACCTGTTTTAGTCTTGGGAAGTCCTACTACGAAGTCCATGCTTATACATTCCCAAGGTCTGTTTGGGACCGGTAATGGTTGATATAAACTAGCATTGCTTGATCCACCTTTTGCTCTTTGGCATACACCACATTGTTCTACATATCTTTTCACATCCCTTGGCAACTTAGGCCAATAGTAGTACCTTTATACTAAATCTAGGGTCTTATTAATCCCAAAGTGTCCACTCAAACTGCCATTATGTTTCTCTTGGATGAGGTTCTCCCTCATGGATCCTCTAGGTACACACAATTGGTTACCCCTGAACAAGAGACCATTTTGGAGAGTGTAATATGCATACTCACCATGGAAATGGTTCTCAAACTCTTTGCAAACCTTGTAAGCTGTTGAGAAATCTTCATCTCCTTCATAGAGGTCTTTGAAACCTTCTATTCCTATGCTCTGCAACTGTATCTCTTGAACTGTCAACAACTTCCTACTCAATGCATCTGCCACCTTGTTAAGGTGCCCCTTCTTATGCTTGATGGTGAAGGTGAAGGATTGGAGGTATTCCATCCATTTCAAATGCCTGTTGCTTAGCTTCTCTTGAGTGTTTATGTAACTCAATGCCTGATTGTCTATGAACACTACAAATTCTTTTGGAAGTAGGTAATGCCTCCATTTCTTAAGAGATTGCACTAATGCATACAACTCTAGGTCATAGGCTGAGTACTTCTTCTTTGCTTCATTAAGCTTCTCACTGAAAAATGCCACAGGTCTTCCCTCTTGACTCAATACACCACCTACTGCAATTCCACTTGCATCACACTCCAAAGTGAATAGCTTATGAAACATAGGTAGGAGAAGGATAGGTTTTGTGGCTACTTCCTGTTTCAACAATTGAAATGCTTTGTCTGCCTGCTTAGTTCATTCAAACTTAGTTTTAGGACCTCCTTTGATGGTGTCAAGGATTGGTGCACATATGCCACTAAAATTCCTCACAAATTTCCTATAGAATTGAGCTAATCCATGGAAACTTCTTACCTCAGTCCCTGTTTTAGGTGCAGGCCAATTCAAGATTGCCTCCACTTTGCTTGGATCCATCTTCAAGGTTCCTTTGGACACCACAAATCCTAAGTAAACTAGCTCTTGCTTCAAGAAGTCACACTTCTCAAGGTTGATGGATAGCTTCTCCTCATGCAACCTTTCTAAAACTAACCTCAAATACTCAAGGTGTTCTTCCTTGGTTCTGCTATAGATGAGAATGTCATCTAGGTACACCACCACAAATCTGCCTGTGAAGTCTTTCAACACCTCATTCATCAACCTCATGAAGGTGCTTGGAGCATTAGTAAGCCCAAATGGCATCACAAGCCATTCATATAATCCATCTGTGGTTTTAAAAGCAGTCTTCCACTCATCACCCTCCTTAATTCTTATCTGGTGATAACCACTTTTAAGGTCTAGCTTGGTAAAATACATAGCCCCTCCTAAACAGTCCATTAGATCCTCTATTCTAGGAATAGGAAACCTATACCGTATGGTAATCCTATTGATTACTCTTGAGTTAGTGCATAGTCTCCACTTACCTCCTTTTTTTTTCTGCTAGCACTACCAAGATTGCACATGGGCTGATGCTCTTCTTAATCAATCCTTGTTCCAATAACTCTTGCACTTGCCTTGCTACTTCCTTATTTTGATCAGGTGGGAGCTTATATGCAACCTTGTTAGGTAAGGATGCACCAAGAACAAAATCTATTTGATGACTTATAGACCTTCTAGGTGGGAGTGTTGCAGGTGCTCCATCACTCACTATATCCTTATACTCTTGCAACATGTGCTTCACCTCCTTGGGTGCTTTTGCCTACAACTTGTCTGCTTTCTCTTTTGGCTTCACAAAGATGGAACACTTCACTATCTCCTCCTCATGTAGCAAACTCAAGAATTCTTTACCAGTAGCCATTAAAACACTAGGTGTTTTTGAAGTGCCCTCTTCATCCTCTGTCAAAGACTGAATCTTGAAGGTCTTATTGTCCTTCTTAAAGGATATGGAGTTCTCCTCTCCATCATAGATCACCTTCTTGTCAAATTTCCAGGGTCTTCCTAGCAATAAGTGACATGCATCCATAGGCAACACATCACAAAGGATCTTGTCCTTGTATCCTCCAATAGAAAACTCTACCCAAGTCTGCTCATTGACTAGCACACTCTATCCTTTGTTCAACCAAGTCACTTTGTAAGGATTGGTGTGGGGTATTCTTGTGAGTTTCAACTTCCTGACTGCCTCTTCTAAGATGATGTTGTCAGTTGAGCCTGTATCAACTATCACCTTGCACACTTTACCAAGAACTTTGCATCTCACCTAAACAATGCTCTCCTATGTTTGGGTTCCTCCTTAACTGGTTGTCTGATCAAAATCCCATTGAACATCAGATTCTCTCCAACTTCTGATTCAATCTAGTCCACATCTAGTGTCTTGCTGCTTGAAGAGTCTTCTTGTGCATAAAAAACCCTCTTTCCACTGTTTGATGAGGTAGGCCTGTCAGGGCATCTATATGTCGGGTGTCCCAATTGTCCATAATTGTAACACTTCATAGTTGCAAAATAGGAGTTACCTCTACCGGTACCTCTACCCCTATTTGGACCACCTTGTGCACCTCTTCCTCTAGAATGTCCTCCTTTGATATTGGTTTCACTACCATGCTCAGTCAACTTGGCTTCTCCTTGGTTGCTTGGCTCATTTGTCTTGCTTTGGTAACCACCTCGGTGATTCACTTGGTCTCTACCTCTGCCTCTACCCCTATTATTGGAGTCTCCTTTCCTTTTGTTCCTCTCTTCTACCTTGACAACAAGCTGATGACATTTCTGCACAGTAGTAGGAGTCCATAGGCTTATCTCCTCCTGAATGTTCCACTTTAGGCCGCTTAGATACCTAGCCACCTTGATAGATTCATCTTCTTGGACCTTTGATCTAAGACAAAGTTTTTGAAACTCTTCGGTGTAGGAGGTTACATCAAGATCTTTCTGCTTCAATCCTTGTCTCTTCTTATGAAGTTGGATTTCATAATCCTCTGGTAAGTAGTTCTCCTTAATCTTACTCACCATAGCTTTTCAATTTGCAATAGGTAGCTTCCCCATGCTAACCCTTTCTTCTTGTAGGTACTTCCACCATGTCAAAGTTGCTCCCCTTAATCTTGATTTGGCAACTTTAACCTTCTAAGCCTCTGTCACTCCTTCACACTCAAAGTGGTTTTCCATATCCTCAATCCATTCCATAACAGTGTCTATGTCCATTCTTCCATTGAAATATGGCAATCCTTCAAAAGCTTTGGTGTTCAAAGCCTTGATAGCTTTCACAAAAGGTTCTTCATTGAACAAGGGATCTGGTTCAGGAATTATGTCATCTATGTCTATAGTTCTCTTGCCTTTACTCTTGGTGTCTTCATTCCAAGGTTCATGTGTTCTTTGATCCACCACTTCCTGCAGTTTATCCCTTATCTCACTCATTGCTGCTTCAAGGAGTCTATTTTTCTCCTTCTGCTCTTCTACTTCTCTAGCCAGCTCTGCATTAGTAACCATTCTTCTCTCCCCTATTGATTCACTAGTATATAGAGACATACACAGTTCAGCAAGTCTTTAACAAGCTCTAATACCAATTTGATGGGATGGGGTTTGGGATAGACTAGCCTAGTCTATGCTCCTGGATCCTTCCCTAGGATCAACTAGTGTTCTCTCCACACCCTAGGGTCTCTAGGACTTCCCTTCTGCTTGAGGAATCCCCTGACCTTTCCCAATCCACCCACCAATGAGTTGCCTTGCTGCTCCTAAGGTCTCACCTACACATGAGACTCAAACCCCTTACTATGGCTAATAAGGGCTAAGGTTTGCTTCACACTTTCCAAGGTCTTAGCAAGGTTAAATCAGGTCTTAAACCATGTTTTACATCCCTCCATTTTCTCCCAAGAAGTTGCTACCTTCATCGTTTCTACCGATTTCACTATTTTGTGTTTTTGCTTACAAAACAGGGCTACAAGGATTAGGACCAATTAGGCCTCCTAACTGGTCCTCTAGGGCTTTCTCTCACAAACGATGCATACACAACCCTAACTCCCAAAATGGACTGCCATTCAATTGGCAAGGGCTTAAGGATTTCCTAGGTTTTGGGCCTCCAAGTGGCCGTACAGTGCCTAGGGCGAATTTTGGGGTTTTTAAGGGTTTTTGTGAGGGTTTTGTGGTCTACCTGGGTCACAGTGAAGGTTTTGTGTGTTAGCCACCTTGTTTGAATTGGTGGAGGCTCCTCCTTCACACCAATGATGCTTCAAACACTCCTTTTCACTTCCTCCAAAGGATGTACTCTCCTCTATCCAACCTCTCCTAATCGGGCACTGTCCAGTCTTGCCTAGGAGTAGGTCTTTGCTTGGCCTTCCTACATATTCAAGGGCCCTTCTTGTTTTGCAATATGGTACAAGGTCTACACTCTCATTCCCCATGGTTTCATGGTGGTTCCACAATGGGGAATGGAGTTAAGACTTCATTTACACAATCCTATCCAAAACTGGACAGTAAGAAGACAGTTTTCAAACTATTTACAAACTTATTCAATCTACAAGTAAAAACCTAAACTAATTGCTTGAAATGAAAGTATTTACACCATGACAAACATTCCACACAGATTTAGATGTTTCTCAATCCATTAACTTGCTTGTTTTCTTCATTCAAACTGACTGGTAACAATTTTACAGTCTCAGTCTGATCTCTTTTCTAGGGCCGTACAAAGTCTGACATCCAACCCATGAACTTAGGGTTTGCAAGTACTTATACTACCTTTTCCTTGGTATGTGTGCCAAAATTAGGGCTCTCCATGCACAACAAGGGTCTAAGACCATTTTGGCTGGAAAAGTTGCTTGACAACTTTTAAAAGTTGTCATGCAACTTTTGCATCTTTTGAGCAAGTTTGCCATTGTTGCTTTTCATGACTCCTAAGCCTATTTTGGGCTATCCTAAGGACATCAACATGCCAATAAGGCCTAACACACACTCCTGGCACACTCAACCTCTCCTGCACAAGAAACCACACAAACACTAAGGACCTGAAACTAGGACCTAGTCTAGCACACATGAGCTCATGGCTCTTATTCATGTACAATGGCTTCTAAAGATGCATAACACCAACAAAACAAGAAAGGGAAAGAGTTTGGAAGGGTGCTCCTGCACCAGATATGTACCATAGGCACTTACCTATGTATCACCGTTGTGTATGTGAGATGAAGGTTGAATTAAGCCTTTAGTTTTTTCTCATGAATTAGGACAATTATGAGAACATATAACTTGTAAAAAGTGAATAATTTGTCTCACTCTAAAGTGGCAAGAGTAAGTGAAAAATGTGGAAGAAAATTGTACATGTCAATAAAAATATAATTTAGATCAAATATAACCACAAGATATATTGCATTTATTTTTGCTTCCAATGGGATCCTTTTCTTTGATATCACAATAAATAAGTGTGATATGATCCTCTATGTATCTTTGTAAATAATTTTATAGATAATAGTGGTGCTTGTAATGTAATCTTGGGTAACTCATCTTTTCTTGCTCTTGAGATGCATCCTCTATAACAATTACCTCATTTTGGTTCCCATCATGTATATTTGTAAGCATATATATAACTATAAAGTGTTCCATTGATGTGTAGTTGTTTGTAGACCTTATCTTTTTATTCATTGTGTGTTCCATATAATGTGGTAGATGTAGATGGGTGAGTTAAAGCTAACAAGGTCTCAAAATAATACTAAAGTGGAGAAAATTTGCCTAAGAAATAGAGCTAGTTGTATTTGAGATAATAATTTGCATTACTTGTAAAACCAAATGAATATGGTGTAAAAAGATTCAAAATGTAATGCTATATTTTTCATTTTTCAGGTGTGTAGTTTATTTTAATATCCAAATGATGGAAGTTGGTTAAGTGAAGTGAAAAAAATTACTCTGATGAATGTAAAAATATGTGTATAGAAATGGCTTATGGATTTGGTCAATGTAAATATATTTCAAAATAGTTTGGAAACAAATACAACTAATGTTAAGAAGTGATATGGATATTTTGATAAATTTTTATCAAATATCTTTTGGCGACTACAAGATCATCATGGGCCATCAAGTTGAATTTTTGGTCCATCAAGACTAGATATCTAATTTGTGTGGTTAAAAGTGGTCACGTTTTTTCTAAAATTAGCTAAGTCTAAACTTGGATGCATAACTCAAAATTTGAAGGAGTAAAACAAGAATTATAGTATTGTGTGTCTATTTTCTAAACTATTAAGGTATTTAAAAATAGCTAAGATCAAGAAGACATGAAAGAGTCTATTTTTTTATTGAACTAAAATATAACATGCACTTAATATGAATCCCCTATTTTTTATTGTGTCAAATATTTTTTTAAACTAATTTCTTGTCAGATAGCTAGGAGCTAGTAGTACAAGTTGTATATGTTTTTTTAAAAATTTATTAAATTAGCTTTTTTTTATATATTAAATATCGAGAGACCAAAATAAGGAGAGTTTATACAAAAATGAGGATGGGAGGCAAAGCCTCAACCATTAACCAGTGGGATTATCCGACTGAACAATGACAACCTCCTACGAAAAAAAGAGTTACGAGAGAGAGTATATACAGTGAACCATATACATCAACTAGAGGCTACTGGACACCTATTGCAGAATCTCATCCTGGTTTTCCATCCATGTTGTCCATCCTTGTGGCCCTTCCATCCACACCACCTTCTTCCGCTTCAGGACCTGGGTAAACATTTCGAGCTTATCAAAGTAGGGACCTCTATTGTCCCTGAGTTCGTTGATCAGTTTCTTTAGAGCCTCATCGAATGCAGTTTGGTTCTCCGCAATTCTATCCCATTCAAAGCCATCCTTCATCTCATATATGAACATGGTTGCCCGACCATCCCTGAGGAAATGCAATAGCTTCTCCCTCTCAACATTCATCAAAAAACATACCTACACATCAATTTTATAACGTGTGAGTTTCTTAAAAAACCCAATAAGAGTCCTATCAGTACATTGGAATTTTTCCTCATTTCTAAGCTTCCAAATAAACCAAAGTATGAAAGAAGAGAGAATTTTCCAAAATAGGTTAGCATCCTTCTTGAGGCCATGAATGAATCCAACAATAATATCAAGAGTACAAACATGTTCAGTAATGGAAATTCCAAACATCAGCCAGACCTCTCTGGCAAAAATTCAATAAAAAAAATGTGTCGCATAGTGTAAAGCGGAAAAAATCGAACCCTAGTTGTTCTCCCCTCCCCAACTCCAAGGAGAGAGAAGGGAGAGTCACTAGGGTTGATGGTTTTCACTTAGGGGAGACTTTACATTCAAAAGAGTGGTTGAAACCCACAAGATCCAATCCCACGCAATGCAAGATTGGATTCTAAATGAGTTTCAAGGGTTAAAACATCAAGGATGCCCTCTTTTGTAAAGAATGTAGATAGAAAGATTGAACTAGGAGTGCATGTAAAGTAGGAAATATTTGCTTATAAACAGAGATAGGGATATGGGATGAAGCTGCGGACCTAGAATTAGCAGTAAGATGTTGAGACGGTGTTGTTCTGCAAATTTGAGCAAAAGTTGACGGGACTATGGCACCCGGCGTGCACACGATCCTCCGCAAAATCCGCGAAACGAAGGGGGATCTGTTCGTCTCTGCACAAGGATTCCAGATCTCCAATTACAGTCACATACCTGCAACCTACACACAGAAAAGAGAGGATGATTGGGGGGTTAGGGATGAGGGGTTTGCCTTTAGGTCAAACCCCGGTTTTGGAATTAACCAAGAAATGAGAATGCTGTAAATGTAAATGTTTGTAATGTAAACAAGTACTGATACCTTGTTGTAAGAATGTTTGTATTCTTACATGCAAAGGTGTAATGTAAGTAGTATGTTGTATGTTGTATGTGATCTCCTCTTCAATGGTTGAATCCTTGTCTTGAATGCAACACTTAGCCTTGAATGGAGACTTAGAATGCTCAATTGCTTGAAGGAATGCTTGAATGCTTGAATGTTTGAATATCGCTTCCGCGTCTTGCTCTTGCTTATTTCCTTTTTTCGACCTCCTCAAATGGGAGAGGAAATGTAGTTTATATACTTGTCAATTACGGTTGATAGACTGATTTTTCCAACCTTGGGCCGACCGGGAAATAATATTTTCCAATTTGCAAACTTAAAGACCCAATGCCCACAAGAGACCGGGCCCAAAATAGGGCCAGGGACCAGGGTGCTGGGTGCCATGGTCCTGGGGGACCAGGGCGCTGGGCGCCCTAGTCCTGAAGGACTAGGGTGCTGGGCGCCATGGTCCCACCTCCCAGGACAGCAGGGTGCAAGGAGGGATCAGGCCAGGGTGCAGAAAAATGCAGTTTTTGGTGTTATAAGCAAGTTTCGAGGTCTCCATTCAGGTTAAACGTTGCACCGCCATTGTGAAGACCCAAATGCAGTCAAAATTGCAAGTGTCGCAGTTTTAGGATGCTACATTTAGCCCGCACTTTAGCGGGAGTATAAGCGTACGCTCATACTTCCGGTAAAGTACAAGGAAACAACATTGAAAAGCTTTCACCACGTCAAGGAGGCAAGATACACCCAGCCCCCATTGGACTAAGGATCTTACGACTTCGATTGACAAAGTAAAAGGGAAGATCATGAGGGAGAACCATGACTGTCAGTAGTAAGGTTCCCTCACTATGAGTCATGTAAGAAAGATATCAAAAATTTTCAAGGCAAAGCTAAATTTGTTAAGAAATTTTCAAGTATCTTGAAAAGATATGAACGGGATGTATGCCACCCTACGTTAAAGTGATCGCACACGCCTCACCGGGGGTGATTGCTTTAAGGTAGTGATACATATAAGAAATGAGAAAGGAGCACGTTATCACAACGATTTAGCCCCCAAGTGTGAGATAAGCCCAAGGATAATAGACACAAAACACAAAGCACAAGGTGACTTCACTTTCCTCAGGGTCAGTATGCTGTATGATAATTCATGTATATCATATGTATGTATGCATAATTGTTCTTCATTCCCCAATCAAGGAAGGTCACCTAGAAGAAGGGAACACATGTGTCTTTTGAGTCAACATGAGAGAGACCAAAAGAGATCTCAATGTTTTGCATCGTCCTCAAGTAGACAACACTAAGGACAACAAATAGAAGAATGAGAATAACACATAGAAGAAGTAACAAAAGAGAGGAGGAGAGAATCTGCTATGCTAATGAACTAGTCTAGCACGTCATCTACCCCCCGATCTTGCTGATCAATATTTCGGGAAGGTAGGAAACACGCTAGAGGAGGAACATCCAACATAGCAGATGGAGCTATCACAAGATCCAAACAAGGGCTATGTTCATACCCCAAGCCACGTCGTTCTTGTCTAGGAGCTAGGATAAGTGCTTTAGAAAATTCGTTTGATAGATGGTTATCAACATCAACATATTCATATTCACTATCAGAATGAACATGAGTAACATTTTCATCATGAATAATATTTTCATCTATATCATCATCAAGATTTATAAAAATAGGATTTTTAACTCGCATAGGATCAAGACCATCATGCATCTTATGTTTAGGAGATTTCGGCTCAATCGTCGGCTGAGGAGAAAATGGAATAATACTGGCTGAAGGTGTTTTTGGGGATTGCAAAGTTTGAGAAGCAGCTGCCTGATCTCTAAGACGACACTTTTGTCGGCGTTCATGTGCAGAACGATTTCGTCTAGTCTTAGTAGGAAGTTGCGAAGATTGAGGAGGAGGAATGTTCTCATCCTTATCACTTGGGTGTTTAGGTTGTGGTCTCTTAGGTTGAACAATAGGAGAAGAGGAAGGTCTCTTCTCTCCATAAGAGGAAGGAGGAGGAACTGCTCCATATAAGGGAGGAATATTTGGTTTAGGAAGGAGACCAAGCCCCTCATGACGAGGAGGTATAGGTCTACTTTTAGGAAGTTTATTAGATATAGGCATAGTCACATTCATAGGAATGGGTTGGGAATTTTCTTGAGGAAAGACATTAGTTTTATCTTTCAAAGGAAGAACTTCCTTCTCAAGAATGATAGGAATGTCAAGTTTGGGTGTTCTAGGTTCACTTAGAGAAAGGATCATATCTTTTTTCCACTTTTGATAATATTTGAAAAGATGATCACTTCGCGGTGGGAGAGATTGGAATTGTTTAGGCCAAAAATAATCAATAGGAACACTAGAAGTTCTTTCAGCTGGTTTAAAGAGGCTATGATTGACAGTAACAACTTCACCATTATGGGGAAATTTCAAACACTTGTGAATAGGAGAAGTAATAGCTTTCATGGAAGATAGCCAAGGATAGCCTAGCTTCACACGAAATTGTTCGGACGATGGAATAATAGCAAAGCTCACATTAAGGGATTTGTTATGAACTTCAATAGGTAATGTAATAAAACCAATTGCAGGAGAAGAAAATGCATCAAATAGTTTCACAACCACATTTGTTTCATCATAGATCACTTGATTCAATTGCAAAGTAAAAAGAAATTCTTTAGTAATGACATTAACCATACAAGAAGGATCAATAAGCACTCCACGACAAGGTGTATTCTTGACTTTTGCAACTATATATAAAGGACCATCAAGTGCCCTGATAGTTTCAATAGAATCAAAGGTGATGGAAGGTTCTTTAGGGATTTTCTGCTGCTCTACAAAGTTAATCACATTCGGAGCCATAGATGCAAGATCATCAGGTGAGACAGAGGAATCATTAGTATCAATCGCATTAGAGGTATGAGAAGGAAATGGATCAGTAAAGATCTGAAGATTTTGGTTAGGAGGAGCTACAGATGTGTTGCCTTTATCATTCACACCAGAAACAGAGATAGTATTATTATCAATCAAATCTTGAATTTTACCCTTTAAAGAAAAACATTTTTCAGTATCATGCCCAGGATGACGATGAAATTGACAAAAAGATTTGTTATCAAAATAGGGTGAGTTAATCTTTGCAGGGTCTATTTGCCTTATAGGAGGAAGAGTAAGCACATTTTGTTCCAATAACTTATTCATAATACTATGCAATGATTCATTCAAAGGAGTAAACTTTCTTTCTTTCTTGAAAAACTTAGAAATAGGAGGCACACCTGATGCTGCATTCACATTGTTGTTGATGATGTTTTCATTGAATTTAATAGACTCTCTTTTCGGTTTAAACTTCCCAAATGGTTGTTGACTACTATCACCCTTATCACTCGGAGCCATAGGATTTGCTTGTTCCATTTGACTCACAGTAAGTTGATAATTGTGAAGAGTTGCGCACAACTATTGGAAAGAAGTAAACTCAGAAAACAGAAGTTTTTCTCTAATGTCTTTTTGTAAATTAGAAATAAAGATTCTTTGAATATCATTGTCAGGTACTGGAAAAGAAATTTGAGCATACAAATGCTTATATCTACTGTAGACACTCAAAATTGTCATGTCTAATTAAATAAATATTTTATTTATTTAATTATCTAAGCCTAATTCTTCTATTAATTAAATAAATTTTTATTTATTTAATTAATTCATTTATCCTCTTCTAGCCTTATTTCTCATTTAAATAAATACATTTATTTATTTAAATTATCCCTTTCCTAAATTAAATAAATATTTTATTTATTTAATTGTCCTAATTCTTCTATTAATTAAATAAATCTTTATTTATTTAATTAATTCATTAGCTTTTTCTACCCATGACACATGTCATTCATCTCTTAATTCATACACTACCTACCTCTTTCATTATTTTGGTATTTCTTCTACCTACCCTCTAATCCTAGCCGACCTCTCTTTTTACACCTCTCAATCTTAACCCTCCATTTCCTATTGTGTCTTCTATTTAAGGAGATGCTTTCTTCATGGTCAAACCCTAATGATTGATTTTGGAGTACTTGGCTACACTACGATCCTACTTGCAACCACATTCCGTTCTTTGTTGAGCTCTTGTGCATACAAAAATCTGAGAGCAAATATATCAAGCAAGATCAATAGAGATAGGAAGAATGGAGATCAAAACCCTATTGGACATGTGATGGTATAATCTTTTTGATTTCATTTGATTTGCATTGTCTTAGGTAATCTTCATATGTTATGGTGGATCTTTGTTGATTGTTAGGCTAGGGTTTGGTGGTTGAATTCATTTAGCCTTTCAATATTGTTATTATTGTTATCCATTTTCACCATATACATTTTGGCATGTCCGGTGGGACTCTTGTCCCTTTGCATTTAACATTGTGTTGCAGATTTCGCATTTTTGAAGTTGCAGATCGGACAATTTTCGACGACATTTTAGGTTTTTCTGCGTCTGCGAGCGTTTGGATCGCGTTTTTGTGTTTCAGAAGCGTCTGCAATATCTTGAATCGCGTCTGTGTTGTTGCCAGATTTTATTTTTGCAGGTTTCTGGAATCACGTCTGTGAATTAAAACCGCGTCTGTGATTGATCTTATCGCGTCTGTGTTCGGGAATAGTGTCTGCGGTATCCAAGCGCGTCTGTGAATTACAGAACCGCGTCTGTGTCATACAGACACGTCTGTGTTTGGTATAACTGCGTCTGTGTTTTCTGTTTTGCGAATTTGTCAATTTTCTTTGATTCGGGTTTTCGGATTTTGTGCTTAGAGTTTCAGATCTGGTTTATTTTCGGCTAACCCTTGCAGATCTAGCTAACCAAGTTTGTGCAGCTTGCTTTGGAGGCAAAAACGTTTTGTTGAAGGCCCCTTTTCACAAAGTCTTTTTGGGTTTTCTAAAATTTACCTAACTTGTGTGCTTGCAGGAAGGGTTGATCATTTGAAACAACCCAAACTACTAACAATTTTGTTGCAGGGCCTTAGCTAGGATTTTGTAGTTTTGTTGTGTGCCTTGATTTCATAGACTAGCAAACACTTCAATTGGTGCACTAAAATTGAATCATTGTCTTTTGTGTCTTGAGCAATAGGCTCTTTTTGTTCAATCTTTAGAGGGCCTGTCTTCCCGTGTGGTCATTAGGACTACTAGTGAGAAGAGAACGACCCAAGTGGTAGCGAGGAAAACCCACCTCTTCCGAACCACTATAATCAAATGTATTCATGGTGAAAACTATGGATAATGTGTGCTGATTAGTTCATACCGACACTATGTCTCCCCATAAACCCGTTTGATCAAATTTATTTGATCATTTGTAGGGCGTAACCCCTACCGGCTGGGAGCCTTCTGTATTTACAGAGCTGAAAGTACCGCATGTATGGCCACACGAGTGGATGCCCTTACTAGCACCTTTTTGTTTTAGAAGCCCAAATCCTTCTAGTTGTTGGGGCAGGAGGTCGGACCTCTGGTAGCGGCCCACACACATACGGTTCTTAGTAGAGATACAAAGTTCGCCATGGGGAGTTTTCATGGGGACTGATGCTTGGCTGACCCAAGAAGTGAGTGCTGAGGGTGGAGCCAGTGAGGTCAAGCATCTAAGTATCCACTCTGAATAGCGTAGCCTCGGGGGTAAAACCCTATGTGGGATTAACAACTATTGTCTTGGCCAGCCCTAAGATTTGTGCTTGTCTTATGCTAAACACTCAAACATTCAAGACAAAACAACAAAACATTGTGCCTTTTGTGTCTTCAAGTGTATGCAAAACTTTTTACATCAAACAACACAATTTTGGAGTCTAAACAGTTTGCAAACATTGGGTCATCAAAATTGTGTCCTCTTGTCACGAAAAAACAGTCAAACAGTCGGATTTGGTCACAACAAAACAACTTCACACATTGGAAAAATTGCACTAAGGTTACAGAAACGCGTCTGTGTCTGTTTTAACCGCGTCTGCGTCATATAAGCGCGTCTGTGAAGGGCAGAATAGCGTCTGTGTTTTCAATAGCGTCTGTGTCAAATAGAGAGGTGTCTGTGTCTGGGAATCGCGTCTATGAAGTATACAGAGGCGTCTGTGTCAGGAATTGAAAACTTTAATAGTCCAGCAAACAAAAGAAAATCAGTTTCGGCATACTTGAGCTTCCTAGGTTGTCTCTTCAGGTTTCATCTAGCATTCAACCTGTCTTTGGGTGTCACACAGCCCATCATTGCTTCACATCTCACTTTACAGTCACATTTGTCTAAACTTGAGTCAAAAGGTCACTTGCTTGTCCTCATCATACTTTGTCAACACACTACATACAACAACACTTTGCTAAGTGGTCCCTCATCAAGGTTTCTTACCTTTGGGTCTCATTTGGTTTTACTTAGAGTCAAGGTCAACTTACCTCATCAAGAGAAACTATCCTCTCTTTGGAAGTCACACCTACTCTACTACATACATACTTGGTCTTACACTTTGGACATTACAAGTACACTTCAGACTCATTTACATTTCATCCAACTCTTGGTCTTCCATACTCTTTCCATTTTTCATCTAGTCTCACACATCTTGGTCAATACCTAGTTCATGGTTGAAACCCGTCTTCAAAAATCTAGGAGAGAAACTAAAGAGGCTCAAGAGTCCGCAAACATGAGTTCTTATGAGTATGACAATGATATCTTTTTCAATTCTGATCATACTACATTACCTGACATGGATGTTTATAGAAATATTCCAAATGTTGAGAACGTGGACACTATAAACAACAATGCTACACAAAATGACAATGTGGACAACTTTTCAATACATTCAGTAGATGTGGAAGAATCCATTATGAATCCCCATTTCAATCGATTGGTTGAGGAAATAATGAGGAGGGATAGACAATACTTCTTACAAATGATGGCACAAAGTGGAGCCAAGATACCTCATGATTTTGACATGTCTCAAATAATGGAACATAGACCTTTGCAACAACCTCACTCCAATATGGATCAAAGGAGATCTAATAGTGGAGGAAATAGAGGACCACACATGGTACCTGAATCACCATCAGCTTTGCTTCAAAAACCAGAGGTCCCACATACACATGGTCAAACATATGATACTCACCTTCGCAGACCATTATGGAAGTCTTATGGAGAAAAATATGCTCAATCACATATCAATGCTAAGGATCAACCACCAAAACAATTGGATGTTCAAAGGCATGCTCAAAATTTGGACACAAGGAAACCTCATGTCAAATTTGGGGGCAACACAATGGAACATGACATGCCTGTAGAGTATGGTATACATGCACAAAATAGATATGGTGTTCCTCAACATGAATCTATACCAAGTGGTCCATATACGGAGCATCACTATAGACCTCCTCCATATGAACATGTGTATGACCAATATCATCCATATATGCAACATGCTCCTCCTCCAATGGGTGCCTCAAGCATGGGGTATGGTCCAAGAAGTCGATCTCCACCTAAGAGCAATTTGGAACAACAAATCAGGGACTTACAAAAGAAAATGGAAGACATAAATACACCAAAGCCAACATATACAATGAGAGACATATGTCCTTATCCATTTGACAAGAGCATTTTAATGCCTCCTTTTCCTACACACTTGGTGACACCAAAATTTGACAAATATAGAGGGAGAGGAGACCCCAAGGCACATATAAGACAATTCTTCACAGCTTGCATTGAGGTAGCGGCAGAAGAGACATACTTGATGAGGTTGTTCCCACAGAGCTTAGGAGATCAAGCTATGGAATGGTTTTCTCAACTACCTCCTGGTATTAAGTCATGGGGCGACTTAGCAGAGGCATTCATTCAGCATTTCTCTTACAACATAGAAACAGATGTCTCAGTTACTACCTTGTGCAATACGAAACAAAAGGAAGGAGAATCTTTCACAACATTTTTACAGAGATGGAGAAATTTAGCTAGTAGATGCTCTTGCGAAATTCCACAAAAACAAATGGTAGAGATGTTCAAACAAAATGTTAACAAAGACATTGGCTATGATCTAAGGAAAGCTTGTTTGTCCACCTTCAAGGATGTCATTGAAAAAGGCTTAGCGACAGAAAAGGTCTTAATTGAACAAAGAGTCATCAAAATATTCAAGGAAAACAAAGATGACTTTAAAGGAAAAGACAAGCCAAGATTTTGGAATAAAAACAAGAACACAGTCAATGATGGTGTTGTTGATGCCAATACAGTGAGACCCAAGTTCATCTTTTCAGGATCAAGTTCTACAAACAATCAAGTGAATACTCAAACAACTTCCAGACCACGAAGGAAGTACACTCCATTGGGAGAACCACTTGAATCAGTCTTCAAAAAGCTAGTGGCAAACAAAGTGATCACAGTTCCAGATTTTCCTCCATATGAACCAAAGGTCAAACCAAATTGGTGGAATGATGATGAGTATTGTGAGTTTCATAAGAGCAAGGGTCATATGACAGGAAATTGCCATCGACTGAAGAATATCGTGCAAGATCTCATTGATAGAGGTGACACTGAGATTGAGGGACATTCATCTAATCAAGAACATGAGGTGTTTAAGGAACCATTCCCAAAACATGACAAAGGAAAAGGCAAAGTCACAGATGATCAAGCCAATTACACTAGAGCACCTTACAATTATGATTCTACTATCAATCACATCTCGATGGACAATCATATTTCTACTATCACTATCAAAAACAAAAATCCTGAGAACCCTTCTCAAAGACCCAAGATTGTCCTAAAAGGTGTGGGATCTTCGTCCGAGTCTACCTCTGAATGTCATGTTACAACCCGTCGAGGAAAGATTACATTGCCAGGTACCTCCACTAAGAATACCAATCCTTTATCAATCAAGCCTGAGTACGACCTTGTAGAACAATTAGGGAAGACACCCGCGCTCATCTCCATTCTGGAGCTTCTACGTATATCCCCCGCACATAAAGCTATCCTTGACAAAATCTTGAGAGACACTGCTGTCCCTACGGATCTGAACGTGGATCAGTTTCAAGCCATGGTGGGATACCTATCCATTCCACATTCCCTCACATTCACAGAAGTCGATGACGCCTCCATAAGTCAGCCACATAATGCACCTTTACACGTTGAAGCTTTCATACATAAACATAGAATCAAGTGAGTCCTGATAGATGGAGGAGCAGGTCTAAATATTTGTACCTTGAGTACCATTAGACAATTGGGATATTCTGACAAAGCTGTGAATTCTACAAACTAAATCACCATCAAGGCTTATGATGATGAAGAGTGTTCATCCAAGGGCACAGTTACCTTACCACTAAGAATCGGGCCAGTCACAAAGGATGTGGTTTGTCAAGTCCTAGATCTAGATCTCACGTATAACATATTGCTAGGACATCCGTGGATTCATGAAATGAGGGCAATCCCATCAACATACCATCAAAGCATTAAGTTTCCTCATAATGGAGTCGAGGTAACAGTCAATGGTGATCCAAATCCATTCATATATTGCAATAACTTGAGGTCACATACTGAAACTATCATTCCCAGTAATCGTGAGGCTACTCCTTCTTCGGCATACATTGATCCTGAGTCATTAAAACCCTCGACATCCAAACAAGGTGAACTTAGAGGCAAGTTTCAAGACAAAGGCATGGGAGAATACACTTTGAATCAGACAATGTTTTTACGACAAGTCCTGAGCTCCCCAAAAGAATATGGGAGGCCACATCCTAACAAGCAAATCTCCATCATGATACTCAAATGGGATCCTACCACCTTTCAAAGATGGGGCGAACTAGAAGAGGAAAATTTATACAAAATGCTTTATAAAGATAGTGAAGAGGACACACATGATCAGACTATTATACCCTGTGAGAACTATGGCAAAGGATTTAAAATTCTACAAAAATTCGGGTATGATGGAAAAATCCCTCTCGGGTTACGCAAAGAAGGTGTCATGGAGCCCTTACAACCTGAGCTAACTGCAAGAAGGGAACGCTCCAAGGGACTCGGTTTTCTGAATTCCAAGATTCACAATAAAAGAACAAACGAGGCATGGCGAATCAAAGTTGTCGACGTTCAACAAGAGGATTATCCTTCCACAGATTCTAATGAGTGGGAATGGGGTTCAGACAAATCCTCCAGTGATTATGAGCTCACCGAGACATTCAGAGAGCCAGATGAACCTACAGAGGAGGAGGAATTTTACAAAAAGTTCAGAGTTGGTCAAGAACCAACCCATAAGGATCCCGCACAGTCTTCATTTCAAGGTCCTAGGTTGAAATCGCATAGGATGAGGACACCTGTCCCAGAAGGTGCTACTAGTGATGACAATTTGGATTCGCTCATGATTGAAACTGATGAGGAGAGTGCCATCGATGACCTCGACGATTGCCTTGACATACCTAAATATAACCACATCTTCACTATTAGTCCAGCAAACTCTGAAAACACTAAAGACCTTCCCCTTGTTCATCCCCAACTCATTGACTGGGATCATGAAGGACTAGCACAATTTGATACATTTCAAAATGACGAAGCTATTGTCGACTATCTTGGCATTCGAGATGATCTTCCCCCTGGAGACCACAAAGCAGGATACACCATAGAACTCAACAACATGGCATACTTCGGTGAGGGTGTCGGGCCTTCTAGTCGCAAAAATGTGAAAATAAAAACAAAACAAGGGTCTTATGGCAAAAACCACACTGTGGCGCTGTCTGACCCCAAAAAAGTAAAAAGAAAGGACGTATCTGAGGGCGAAAACCTCTCTGAGGCACCCGAAGATGGAAGGCTCGACATTCTCCCAGCATCATATGAGGAAAAATCATCCATGTTGGTAGAGGAGACTATAAAGACAAACATTGGTACAGAAGAGGTTCCACACAACATATTCTTGGCGCAATCATTGACAGAGGCCGAAAGGGCAAAATTCATAAGATTCTTCAAGGAACGACAAGTCAACTTTGCATGGTCATACACTGATATGCCTGGACTAGATCCGGATTTGGTAATGCATCATTTGACAGTCAAACCGGGGGCAAAGCCAGTAAAACAAAAATTAAGGAAAATGCACCCACAAGTGGCATTACTAGTCAAAGCAGAGCTGGAGAAATTACTGGATGTCGGATTCATACGCCCAATTGATTATCCCGAATGGATCTCCAATCTAATACCTATTAGCAAACTAGATCGCAGTATCCGAATATGTACAGACTTCAGAGATATCAACAAGGCTTGTCCAAAGGACGATTTCCCATTACCAAACATAGACTTGATCGTTGATCTCACAGCAGGTCATGAAATGTTATCCTTAATGGACGGATTTTCTGGATATAATCAAATCAGGATTGCACCTAAAGATCAACATAAAACATCATTCACTTGTCCATGGGGAACCTTCTGTTGGAACGTCATGCCCTTTGGGCTGAAAAATGCAGGCGCCACGTATCAACGAGTGATGACTACTATCTTTCATGATCTCATGCACATAACCGTGGAAGATTATGTTGACGATCTTTTGGGAAAGTCAATAGACAGAGATACACACTTGGACATACTTTCAGTTGTCTTTGATCGGCTGGAAAGATACAAGGTGAGACTAAATCCAAAGAAATGTGTCTTTGGAGTAACCTCCGGGAAGCTCCTAGGATTTATTGTGTCTAAAAGAGGAATCGAGGCCAATCTAGCAAAAGTCAAGGCTATCTTGGACATGCCGCCACCAAGGAACATCAGTCAACTTCGATCTTTACAAGGGAGACTCCAATCC
Organism: Cryptomeria japonica; assembly: GCF_030272615.1. Classification (NCBI taxonomy): domain Eukaryota; kingdom Viridiplantae; phylum Streptophyta; class Pinopsida; order Cupressales; family Cupressaceae; genus Cryptomeria; species Cryptomeria japonica. The sequence goes on along the minus strand of NC_081406.1, from coordinate 93,690,820 downwards.
ATACGAAGATTCATAGCACAACTTGCGGATAAGTGTAACCCTTTCCAGCACCTGCTACATAAAAATATCAAGTTCAAATGGGATGAGAACTGTCAACAGGCTTTTCAGGCGCTCAAAGATTATCTTTTGAACCCACCAGTCTTGATGCCACCAATTCCAAATCAACCTTTGTTACTCTACATATCAGCTACTCCAACGGCACTGGGGGCACTCCTAGCACAACAAATACTTGACGGCAAGGAAAAAGCAGTCTACTATATCAGTCGCACATTGGTGGGATATGAACTAAACTACACACCAATCGAGCGTGCATGTCTCACTGTGGTCTTTGCTTCATAGAAGTTACAACATTATATGCTCACTCACAAGACTAAGTTGATTGCCAGAATCGATCCACTAAAATATCTTCTTAACAAAGCTACACTTACTGGGCGGCTGGCCAAGTGGGTAATGATTTTGAGTGAATTTGACATCGAGTACGTGGACAGGAAAGCAATCAAAGGACAAGCAATTGCAGATCAATTGGCAGATGCTCCCATGATAGATGATGTTCCTCTATAGTCAGAATTTCCAGATGAGTCCATTCTAACAATATCACCTGCAAAGCCATGGCAATTATACTTTGACGGCTCTTACACACAGCATGGGGCAGGAGCGGGTATACTCTTTATAACTCCTCAAGGCGATTCTATACCAAAATCATACCGCTTATCATTTCCTTGCACCAACAATATAGCGGAATATGAGGCATTAACAACTGGATTAAGAATTGCAGTTCAGTGGAAGATCCAAGAACTTCGTGTTTTTGGGGATTCTCAATTGGTTATCCATCAAGCAACTGATGATTATCAAACAAAAGATGAAAAACTAATGCCTTACAAACAACTGGTAGATGATCTGAAATAGCACTTCGCAAAGATAGAGTTTGAGCAGATACCAAGAGAACAGAATCGTGTTGCAGATGCCATGGCTACAATTGCTTCGCTCATTGATCTACCACAAAATGAGACCTGCTATGAGTTCCTGGTAGATAATCTGCTGATTCCTTCATATGAGATCACTCCTACAGAAATGATATGTGTTGTTGGTCTTGAATCCCAGTTATATGGTTCCATATTCACATACCTTCGTGACAATATCTTACCTCCCGATCTATCGAACAATCAACGCCGCACTTTCATTCGCCAATCCTCTCGATACGTCATTTTAGCTGATATCCTATACCGACGAGGTCTAGATGGCACCCTTCTTAGATGTTTAGAGAGTGACGAAGCTCAAATTGCGTTACGAGAAGTGCATGAAGGGATATGTGGCCCGCATACTAGTGGTCCTACCTTGGCCAAGAAACTCATCAGGACTGGATATTACTGGCCTACTATGGAAAAAGATGCATATCAGTTTGTCAAGAAGTGTAAGCAGTGTCAAATTCATGGAGACCTCATACATGCACCAGCACAAGAACTACAACCACTTGCATCTCCTTGGCCCTTTTGTCAGTGGGGACTCGATCTCATAGGCAAGATTCACCCTCCTTCTTCCAATGGACATAAATTCATTATCACAGCCACAGAGTATTTCACAAAGTGGATTGAAGCCGTGCCTCTCACACAAGTTACAGGGAAACAAATCGCTACCTTCATTTTGAACTACATCATTTGCCGATACGGGATTCCTACTTCCATTATTACTGATAATGGGCGTCCTTTCAAAAATCAGGATGTTCGTGAACTCTGTGACCGCTTCCATATCTCCCATCGTTTCTCCACACCATATTACCCCCAAGGTAATGGCTAAGCTGAGGCGTCTAATAAAACAATTCTCAAAATCCTTAAAAAGACAGTCGATGACGCTGGCCGTAACTGGCATATCCAACTCAATCCTGCACTTTGGGCCTATCGTACAAGTGTCCGCACACCTACAGGAGCTACACCCTACTCACTTGTCTATGGCGCTGAAGCCATCTTGCCTATTGAGGTCAAGTTACCTTCTTTACGGGTCTCTTTGAGAAACATAATCAACGATGAAGATTACAGGGTCTCTCGCTTACAAGAACTAGAACTGCTGGAGGAACGAAGACACACTACTTTTAATCATCTCAAGGCTTACCAACAAAGAATGAGTCGCAGCTACAATCACAAAGTTAAGCCTCGCACATTTGAAGTAGGTGACTTAGTCCTCAGAGAGAACCCCAAGAATCAGCAAGACAGAGATAAGAAGGGCAAGTTTGAACCAAACTGGCTTGGTCCTTACATCATCACAGTGGTATATGGATCTGGGGCATATCAGCTTTCAACTACAGAAGGTGAATCTTTGGAGGATCCTATCAATAGCATGCACCTTCGCAGGTTCTACACATAGCTCGTTGGAATATCCTAATTCAAAAATACAAAAAAATCAAAAAAATAAAAAATACAAAAAAAAATTATAAAACAAAAAAAAATCGTTACTTGGTGAAAACCTGGCAAACAGGCGCCTTGTGACACAAAAACATTGAAAAATCGAAAAAAGTAAAGAGAAATAATTTCGTCCAATGGTGAAAACCACTTCGGTGGCGCCCTGGGCAAGTACCATGGTGAAAACTGGGTCACCAGCGCCATGCGTAGAGACATTGTTCCTCCCTCCTTCAGGATTCACTTTCATCCTTTCACTTCACACACACTCACAACCTATTCATCCATAATAAACTTACCCATTTCCATCATGGCTTGTTATTGATCTACCTAAGATTGGTTAGCCATCCATAACCCTCCCTTTTCACCTCCCTTTCCATCCATAATAAATCAGATCCTATCTGTGGCTAAGGCAAAATCCTACGTCTAGTGATGGGTGTGGAACTGAGAACATCACATGTTTTGAGGAGTATAGTTTCTTCCAGCATTCTTCAGTCTATCCGCGCACAATCCGCAATAAAGCAACATTTGCATCACAGATCCACAATAAAGTTTCATCTTTTTCGCAATAAAGTATCAGTTTCATGGATTCAGTCAGTTTTAGATGAGACACAGCAGCAACAATGGGCTTCAACAAAATCAAATCTTTCAACAGACTCAGACAACATTATGGTTCAGTGATATCTATCCTTTCTGTGAAAGTAAACATTGTGACCACAATCAAATAAGACTTATACAAGTGACAAGAGACACTAAACTTGAGGACTACAGTGGATGTTGGTGTCGAGTCTTGGTTTTCTTTTGATTTTATCTTTTTGGTGACATGTCTTTTAGCTTTTCCAGGATGTCTTTGACTAGAGATTCTATCTCCAGGATGTCTTTGACTAGAAAGGCGAGGATGGGGTATCGTCACCTATTTGCATTTGCTGTTTGTGGATTGTCTCTTAGAAATGCTATGACTTGTCCAAGGATATGAGGACACTGTGAGTCTAGTATGAACTGGGGCATTCCTTATTTGTGACTGTCTTATCTCCATGCAAACAGGTACAATGACTTTCTAGGTCAAACATATGCCTCGATTGTCATAACCTATTTTGCCATAATAAAGCTCAATGATGATAACGCACAAGAAGCTCTTTCACTTTCATATCTTCTGTCTTCCATCCCCCTTTCTTGATTGACTTCCATCATCCTTCTCGAGTCCGCGTAGCCCGCTATCACATGATTGAGTATAATGACACACCAAAAACATTTGCATTTCATATAGTTACACCTGCATTATCACATATAAGCATTTCATACATGCATATAGATATCACAATTGCATCACATCCTGCATACAACACATGTTAGCACATCTCACATTTTCATTATGTAAATAATCATTTGCATTATCATATTCATTTGCATTACATACATTCACATTTGCATCATGCATCACATATACAACATAAAAGAACAAAAATATATTACATTGCATCATATAAGCATCCATATCATAAAACATGTATCACATAAGAACATTTCATCACATAAGGTACACATGCATATAGCTGCCGCAAAAATGGATCATCTCTCATATATAATCAAATGTGTCATGATACAATGATGTCAAAAGAATCATGTGGCTACAAAATCACCCGAGGGTGTCTACAATACAAAAAATGGTACAAATACTGATACAAGGGAGCCCTCTATGGCTATGATGAACTCCCTCCCTCGGAGCCGCCTGGCCTCGACGGACGCTGAGCTGTAGATGGACCTGCTCTGGGATCACCCTGCCTGTCTGGTGGTGGTGGAGGACCCATGACCCCACCACTAGATGCCTGCCTCCTACGACTCCCTCCCGTAGCCGTCGCTGTCCGCGATGGTCTATGGAAGCTCCTTGCCCGCTGATCTGCTGGCACTGCACCATAGTAGAGGTCCCTCCAATAGCCTATCTCCTCTCCAGCTCGCAGCACATATGCGTAGCCTGCCCCTGCGTCCTCTGCCGCCTGCTTCCCTGCCCTCAGAGCTGCCTCGGCCTCAGTATATCGCTGGATGGCCTGGTCTCTCTCTCGCTCTGTGTCCCTGAGCCTGATCCTAAGGCGATCCCTCTTCCGCTCCAAATCCACAATCTCGTCTGCCTGGCCCTGGCAGATCTCTCTCAGCTCTAGCAGCTCATCCTCCTCAGGATCACCACCCTCAGCCTCTGCCTGTGGCTCCTCCTCTGCAGGTGCCTGCACCTGTGCCTCCCCCTGTACCTGAACAGGTACCTATCTCTGACCCTGCCTGGGAGCCTGCACCTGTCTCTGCACCTGTCCCTATCCCTGCACCTGTCTAGGTCCCTGTGCTCTAGGACCCTGTGCTGCTGGTATATGTAGGGGCAATCCACCTCGACCCCTCACCACCTGAGCTGCTCCCTCCTGTCCTCCCTCCCTTCGAGGTGCCACTCGCCTCTCCCCCACTACTCCTCTCCGCCTCCGTCAGCCCCTGCCTCCATCCCCTCCACCATCATCATCATCCCCTCCAGCCTCTCCCTCCAACAGCTCTCCCAGATCTGTCAACCTCAAAAATGGATGCTTTGCCCAATACGCAGCATACTCTGCGTCCATCCCTGCATCCTCCACCTCTGGCCACATATCCCAAGGTAGTGGCAGCATCTCTGTCATCTGTGTCATGGCCTGATCATATGATAACAGTGATCCGAACTGAGCCTGATCCTTGACTGTACGGGCATACATGCCCGAACCTCGCGGCATCCTCTGGATCCTGCCGAACTGTCTCCCAACCCTGTCAACCAGCTGCCTCTCCAGTATGTAGGGCATATGCCCAATCAGATACCTGCTCCTGAACGTATAGGGCAACTCCACGGCATCGTCCTCCCACTCCTCGCACCCCAGGTACGGCCTCCAGATAACCATATCAATGTCATCTATGACACGCCTCCAGTGCTCCAGTCGACCAATTCGAGGTTGTGATGTAATCATATCATACAGGTGTACAAAACTCCATCCCTGCCCTCTGCCTCTGAAGTGGATAGGCCATGTGATCGGAAGGTGCTCATAAGCCCATACCTGTAACAGTGTCACTCCGCAGCCCAAGCCCACTGATCCATGGTAAACAAACTGATGTAGCTCATAGTACAGATGCGCCAAGACACATGGCCCCCATGCATATCTGGTGTGCTCAGTCACCAGTGTCTCTAGTGCTCCTCCCCAGCCCACTGCCAACCCCCGTGTAGCCCTGTCTGGACACAAGAAACCACTGATGGCTCCTCCAATAACAGCTGGTAACGCTAAACCGGTCGCGGTCATGGTATCCCATGCCACGTGCCCTGCTCTCATCTCCAACCTGGGATCCTGGAATACCCGTCTCAGCGCCTCCCTGTCTCCATCTCGATCATATGGAATCAGCTCTCCATCGATCGGTATATGCAGTATCCTATATACATCCTCGAGGGTCACTGTCATCTCCCCCATAGGCAAGTGAAACGTGCAAGTCTCGGAGTGCCATCTCTCCGCCAGTGCAGTCAGCAAACCCATGTTTGCCCGAAACTCAGGCACATATAGCACATGTCTGAGGCCCATCTCCTCAATAGCAATCATGTCCTGAATCGACAACTCTGGTTGTAATCTCTGAGTCGACGAGAATCTCTCCCATGACTCCAGCATAGGCAGATACTCCTGCAGTCAAACAATCAATCATGTCAGTTATCGTGGCATTCACTGTTCATCACAAAATGCTACTTGTTACCTAAATACATATGCTTACCTATCCTAGTGACACTCACTGTTCATCACAAAGTGTTGTTGATTATCCTAGTAGTACTCCCTGTTCATCACAAAGTACTACGTGTGTGACATTCCCTGTTCATCACAAAGTGTTACTCACATTCGCACTCCCTGTTCATCACAAAGTACTGCCTATCTTGGTGCTCCCTGTTCATCACAAAGTGCCTTGATCTATCCTAGTCTTCCTAGAGGACCTGCTTGAGTGTATCCTCTCAGCAGCTTATCCAATCGACAGCGTATGTTCATCACAGAACTGCCGATTTGACCTAAAAGACTTAAACTATGCATTTTTGACACACAAACGCGCTTTAAACTCATAAACGTGCTTATAGACTGCACAAACGCGCTTCTGTAACACAGACGCACTTTCTGAACACATACGTGCCTAACTCCTTCACAAACGCGACCAGGGAACATAGACGTCCCTACATGACACAAACGCCTCTAAAATTCGTAAACGTGCCCGCAATCAACGCAAACGCGGTCCCAGACGTAAACGCGCCTGGAACCGACACAGACGCGCCTGTTGGACACAGACGCGCCTGGCACTGACACAGACGCGGTTGCGCGTTTTTGCATTTTTTTAACTACCCTATTCCTAGCGCATTTATTGCTACCTATTGAGCATTAATGACAAAACTTGAAATGCATGAAAGTACGAGGAGGTTTTGTGGTACTCACCGGCTCTCCTGCATCTGCTGGCCTCTGGAATCGGCGAACGTAGTCGAATCTATGAACGAAGGCCATCGCTGCTGACTGCTGCTGCTCTTTTCTCGCTCTGCATTGTGATCTTGTAGGGGTGTGGATGACAATGAGGATGTCTTTTGCCCGTGATCTATCTTATAGCCTAGCCTAGCCCTCGCCCTCATTTTCCGAGTCAGTATTCTTCATCCTGTGACTTTGTCACTTTATTCGGTCAATCCCTTCTAGCCTTTCTTTCTTATCGAGAGATTGTCTTCAATCTTTTCCGACATTTTCATCCAATCTCTCGAGGGGGCATATCATTCCCATTCTGGGGCAACTCTGTATCAGTTCATCTTATCTTCTTTGAAACAATGCGACAAGCCGCATTGTCTCAAAGAGGGGCAAAATGTAGACACTCAAAATTGTCATGTCTAATTAAATAAATATTTTATTTATTTAATTATCTAAGCCTAATTCTTCTATTAATTAAATAAATTTTTATTTATTTAATTAATTCATTTATCCTCTTCTAGCCTTATTTCTCATTTAAATAAATACATTTATTTATTTAAATTATCCCTTTCCTAAATTAAATAAATATTTTATTTATTTAATTGTCCTAATTCTTCTATTAATTAAATAAATCTTTATTTATTTAATTAATTCATTAGCTTTTTCTACCCATGACACATGTCATTCATCTCTTAATTCATACACTACCTACCTCTTTCATTATTTTGGTATTTCTTCTACCTACCCTCTAATCCTAGCCGACCTCTCTTTTTACACCTCTCAATCTTAACCCTCCATTTCCTATTGTGTCTTCTATTTAAGGAGATGCTTTCTTCATGGTCAAACCCTAATGACTGATTTTGGAGTACTTGGCTACACTACGATCCTACTTGCAACCACATTCCGTTCTTTGTTGAGCTCTTGTGCATACAAAAATCTGAGAGCAAATATATCAAGCAAGATCAATAGAGATAGGAAGAATGGAGATCAAAACCCTATTGGACATGTGATGGTATAATCTTTTTGATTTCATTTGATTTGCATTGTCTTAGGTAATCTTCATATGTTATGGTGGATCTTTGTTGATTGTTAGGCTAGGGTTTGGTGTTGAATTCATTTAGCCTTTCAATATTGTTATTATTGTTATCCATTTTCACCATATACATCTACCAATGAAATCAGTCACTTTTTCTTTAACACCTTGTTTACAATGCATTAAATCAATCAAAGTAACTTTAGGACTTATGTTGTTTTGAAATTGTTGAATAAAAGCATTTGCAAGTTGTTCGAAAGAAGTAATAGAATAAGAAGACAACGAGCAATACCATTGTAGGGCTTTATCTCTTAATGTTCTAGTAAACAGTTTTGCAAGCAACCTTTGGTCATAAGCAAAATCAGTACATATTGTTTGAAAGGTCTTAACATGTGTTAAAGGATTGCCCTTACCATTATAAAGCTCCAAATGTGGAATTTCAACATGTTTAGGGTGGATAGCTCGAACAATGTCAAGAGAAAGTGGGCTCGCAACATCAAATGTGGGCACACTAAACTTAGATTGATTCATAGAGGCAATTTGTTGCTGTAAAGAAGAGACAGTTTGTGCAAGATTGTTAATGGTCGCTTCAGTCGAAGAGTTCATATTAGATGTGTTATATTGTGATGGAGGTGTTATGTTATTGAAAGAAGGTAGAGAGTAAGGTGGTGGGACACTATGATAGTTAGTCATAGGAGATGATTGGAAAGGAGGAACACTACAAGGAGGAATGGAAGGGTTATATGAATTGCCCCCTTGCGTCATGTTTATTTGTGGAGATATAATAGGAACACTCATTGAAGAAATGAATGAAGAGGTCGGATTGAATGAAGGAAGAGGGTTGATTGAAGAAGAAGGATTGCCCCCACGACTAGTGATCATAGGAGGAATGTCTTGTATTGAAGTAGTCATTATGTTTGATGTAAAAGTAGGTATACTAGCAATAGGAGTTGTCAAAGGAATAGAATGATTAACTTAAGTAGGAGGTTGTGTATAACCTAAGGTTTCAGCACAACTCTTCATAGGCATCACATTCGAATCCACAATGTGTGCAATACCACGCAAAATATCAATTCCATTCTTATCACTTTGAACCATACGTTTTAGACCCTCAATTAAAGGAAGAGCTTGACTATCGGGGTATTCTTGAGACATCCATTGTCGAAAATCATCAAATTGGTTATCCAATTTCGAAAGTTGTTCTACAGAAACCTCATGGAGAGCTTTTTCATCATTAAGAGAATTAGAGGAATTACCCATGTCCTCGTTAAAAAGGCCATTCAAATTAGGTTCCATCTCCTCGGTAATTACACCTTGGAAAGACTTAATTCTAAGGCTTCGTCTAACGGGAATAGTGTAAGTAGGGCTTATTGTTGTAAAACTCATGCACTAAAGAAAGAGAGAAGATTTTGAATTTTAGAGGTAGCAAATTTCAATAAAACCAGCCAATCTCCTAGATTTAAGCTGTTAAATACAATCAGGACAATCTCCCAAAATTTCGGAAAAAATGTCCGGGACCGTGGCGAATGAAGTGCACACGGTCCTTGCAACTTTTTTCGAAATTTTCAGGGATGAAAGTTATGATGATTTTAAAGCTAATCTGAAAAAATTGAGTGATTTTACGATCTGTAGATAGGCCAAATTAAAGTTGCAATCTCGAAATTGAACCCTACCAAGATTGTTGAAAAATGTAAAATTTGAATTTTGAAAAAGAGGGGGAAACTGAAATTTTGAATTTTATGATTTTAGAAGGAATACTGAAAGCAATGCAAGTTTTGAAATTTAAAAGTTGACTCGATTTCATGCAAAATTCGAATTTGAAAGCGGAAATCAAGGTTGTTGCAATTAAACACTTAATTTCAAAAGTCACAAATTGTAAAAATTTGAATAAAGCACTGAAATTTTGAATGAATGCCAACACACTTTTCAGATTTAGGACTGTAAGAAACACAATTTTGATATGAATTTCAATTTCAACAATTTTTGAATGATTAGAAGCCTCAATCCAAGCAATCGCTAGACCAAATTCGACTTTAATTTTGAAAGTGTTAAAATTGATAAAATCAGCCAAAATTCTGGATTTTAGCAGAAAAATACAGTAAGATCGAGCTCCCGAAATTTCAGAAAAAATGTCGGGGACGATGGCGCTCAGGGTGCACATGGTCCTCACAACTTTTTTCCAAATTTTTAGGGATGAGAGATATTGTGATTTTATTGCAGAATCCAAAGTTACAGCCGATTTGGAGGTGTTTTGATTAGTGAAATTATCAGTCAAAGGTTGAATCAAGAAGGTTTTAAAAATTAGGGTTTTGACATTTAACCACTTAATTTTCAGAATTAAAGCACAAATATGAATTGACAATTTGCAATAGAAGGGTAGATCTGAAACAAGCATTAACAATTAAATATTTCACAAGCTTAATTACTTAAAAAGAAAATTTTAGGGTTTTTATGCAATCAACCTCTAAAATTTGCAAAAGATCAAACATGGAAGTATAATTAGGAAAGCAAAATTTTCAGATCTAACCATGAATAATCAGAATGAGGATGTTCATGTCGGGTTCACCAAAATGTAAAGCGGAAAAAATCGAACCCTAGCTGTTCTCCCCTCCCCAAATCCAAGGAGAGAGAAGGGAGAGTCACTAGGGTTGATGGTTTTCACTTAGGGGAGACTTTACATTCAAAAGAGGGGTTGAAACCCACAAGATCCAATCCCACGCAATGCAAGATTGGATTCTAAATGAGTTTCAAGGGTTAAGACATCAAGGATGCCCTCTTTTGTAAAGAATGTAGATAGAAAGATTGAACTAGGAATGCATGTAAAGTAGGAAAGATTCGCTTATAAATAGAGATAGGGATATGGGATGAAGCTGCGGTCCTGGAATTAGCAGTAAAATGTCGAGACGGTGCTGTTCTGCAAATTTGAGAGAAAGTTGACTGGACGATGGCGCCCGGCATGCACACGGTCCTTCGCAAAATCTGCGAAACGAAGGGGGATCTGTTCGTCTCTGCACAAGGATTCCAGATCTCCAATTACAGCCGCGTACCTGCAACCTACACACAGAAAAGAGAGGACGATTGGGGGGTTAGGGATGAGGGGTTTGCCTTTAGGTCAAACCCCGGTTTTGGAATTAACCAAGAAATGAGAATGCTGTAAATGTAAATGTTTGTAATGTAAACAAGTACTGATACCTTGTTGTAAGAATGTTTGTATTCTTACATGCGAAGGTGTAATGTAAGTAGTATGTTGTATGTTGTATGTGATCTCCTCTTCAATGGTTGAATCCTTGTCTTGAATGCAACACTTAGCCTTGAATGGAGACTTAGAATGCTCAATTGCTTGAAGGAATGCTTGAATGCTTGAATGTTTGAATATCGCTTCCGCGTCTTGCTCTTGCTTATTTCCTTTTTTCGACCTCCTCAAATGGGAGAGGAAATTTAGTTTATATACTTGTCAATTAGGGTTGATAGACTGATTTTTCCGACCTTGGGCCGACCAGGAAATAATATTTTCCAATTTGCAAACTTAAAGACCCAATGCCCACAAGAGATCGGGCCCAAAATAGGGCCAGGGACCAGGGTGTTGGGCGCCATGGTCCTGGGGGACCAGGGCGCTAGGCGCCCTAGTCCTGAAGGGCCAAGGCACTGGGTGCCATGGTCCCACCTCCTGGGACAGCAGGGTGCAAGGAGGGATCAGGCCAGGGTGCAGAAAAATGCAGTTTTTGGTGTTATAAGCAAGTTTCGGGGTCTCCATTCAGGTTCAATGTTGTGCCGCCATCGTGAAGACCCAAATGCAGTCGAAATTGCAAGTGTCACAATTTTAGGACGCTACACATAGTCTCAAGCTTCCTACATACAGAGCATAGGTCGAAGGAAGTAATGTTATTCCTAATAGGTAGTCTATCCAACATTAGTTGCCACCTAAAGCATTTGATTTTAGGGGGGATGGGGGACTTCCATAGTTTCTCAAATGTTTTCTCCCAGGCAGATGTATTAAGGTCAACATACCAGAGGGAGTTAATATGATCGATCACCATGGTATCATGAGTGAGAAGTTTGTAGATAGACTTGGCTTTGACCTTGGAGAGGAGGGAGTCATCCTTCCATCAGAATGAGAGGTATCTGTGAGCGTCTACATCAGTGTTCCTAGGAAGATCTAGACAAGCACAAGTATTTTTAATCATATTGTAGGGTCTCTTATGCGAGGCAGGGAGGCCAAACTTATTGCTAAGGTCCTCCCAGCTGATGAGATTATCATGTTCCAAGATGTCCATGAGGTATTTAATGCCTTTATTATACCAATTCCTAGCAGAGCAGCCTTGGGTTAAAGCGAGGGGTTTAGAGTTATGGTAGAGATTTCACCATATTGACCTTTCCCCATGCAGAGTATTATTACAGTCAATATTAGAGTTGGTAATAAGTTTATGCACATGCTCCCAAGATTTCTAGATGGATTTAAACACCCAAGTGCCCTGAACAGACACAGAGAATCCATCTGCTATCAGATCACTAAAGGGGAGGCTTGGGGATGCCATTTTGTATGTTATTTCTGACAAGGATCTTCCAGGGTTCTTGTCCTTCCAGGGCATGAAATATCCACTTGGCAGCTAGGGAAACTCCTTGCATTCTGAGATCCTTAAGTCCCAGCCCACCAAGTTTCTTATCTGTGTGGCACCAGAGCCATTTGACCGTGTGGGCCTTTCTTTTACCCTTACCATCAGACCAAAGGAAGCCCCTGATAGATTTTTGGATCTCATAAACTTGGTAGTTACTGAACATTTAGACAGAGGAGTAGTACAAACTATAGAAGGAGAGGATTTTTTGGCAGACTTGGATCCTACCAGCCAGGGATAGAATCCTATTGTCCCATTTATTAAGTTTTTTGTCAATCTTTTCTTTGACCCAAATCCACATATCCTTGAGAGAGGGAGAGACAGAAAAAGGGATACCGAGGTACCTGACTATTTTATTAGGTCCTCCCCATGAGTATCCAACCTGTTGAAGCCAGTCTGGGGGTTCCTCGTTCCACCCAAGCAAGATAGACTTGGAATTGGAGATACAAGCACCAGAGGCTCTGCCAAAGGTTGAAAGCTTTTGATTGAGGGAGTCAATGTTATGCCTAGAGAGCTCTAGGAAGAGCACACTGTCATCAGCAAATTGTATGTTGAGCAATTCAGAGTCATCTAGCATCTTAATATCATGAACTTTAGAGGATAGGGTATCATCTCTTAGGAGGTAAAATAGGGCATCTTAGGCAATGACAAACAGAGCAGGGGCGAGGGGGCAGCCTTGTCTAATGGATCTAGAAAGAGGAATAGACTGGGAAAGTGATCCATTAACTTCAACCAGGGTGGAGGCATCTTTGAGGAGAATTTGGACATATTTACAGAACTCGCTAGGGAAACCAAAGGCTTTGAACATCATGAGGATGAAGTCCCATTCCACCTTGTCATAGGCCTTCTCAAAGTCTACAAGGAACATGGTAGTATCTTGATTTGAATTTTTGGCCCATTCCATAGATTCCCAGCTAGTGACAAGGTTCTCCAAGATATACCTTCCTTTAATGAATCTTGTTTGGGTAGAGCAGATGAACTTGGGAAGGATCTTCTCAAGGCGAGAGGCTAGGGCTTTGGCTAGGATTTTATAAGAAACATTGAGGAGAGTAATTGGCCTCCAGTTTTTTATGAGGGCTTTGTCCCCATCTTTTGGGATAAGTTTAACAATGCCCCTATTGATGGACTCCCCAAGGGTGCCACTATCAAATGCTTCGATGTATATGTCATAAAGGTCTTTGGTGACCCACTCAATATTGGTTTTGTAAAACTTAGTAGGAAGTCCATTGGGGGCCTGGGGCCTTATCATCCTTGAGGGCTTTAATAGCATTAGCAATTTCTGTCATAGAGATTTTGGTCTTGAGAGGAAGAGCTTCAGCCTCAGAGATTCTTTTTGGGATAATGTTACTGCACCTATTTCTAGCCTCTTTTGAGGCTTCACTATCTTCCGAGGTAAAGAGGGTTTTATAAAATATTTCAAAAGCATCTTTGATCTCATTGATGTTCAGGAGTTCCTTATCCTCAACTATGATTCTGTCAATTTTTTCTCTATTTTGTTTTTTTTTAAGGAGATTGAAGAAGACTTTAGATCCTTTATCTCTAAATTTGAGCCAATGATTATGTGCTCTGATGAGGGCACCCTTGATTTTGACCTGTTGATGTTTCCTAAGAATGTCTCTAGCTTGAGCTACCCGTTCCACCAGGATAGAGGAGGAAGGATGTAATTGTATTTCATGCTCCAAGGAGTGGAGCCGATTAGTGAGAGTTTTTTTGCACAAGCCTGAGATCCTTGGCTTTCTTTTGGCCTATAGTTTGGAATATTTTTTGCCAAGAGGAGACATTTATGTTCCATCTGAGGGTGTGGGATTGGGGATGTTGAGAGTGCATGTTAAAGAGTCTAACCATTTTAATGGCAATTAGGGCATCCTTGTCGTTTAGCGGGGAGGTATTAAGGATAAACTTCTTATTGAGAGAATTGTTGTTAGGGATGGAGTTCCTAGTATTGATGACAACAATGATAGGGAAATGGTCAGATAAGGTTACTAGCAGAACAACCACCGAGTTCCCTAAGTGGTTAGGGGAGAAGGAGAAAAAAAATTTATTAACATAGAACCTGTCTAATCTGGAGTAAATTTGGCTTGGGCCTTGCTGAAAGTTGCACCAAGTGTACCATAGGGCAGAGGATTCAGATTTGCTACCCTCAAGGGGGTCAAATAGCTGCATGTGTTGTTTAAATCTATCCCAATGAGGTTTCTCTTGGCACTTCCATTCGAAAGGGATACCCCCGACCTTATCATCTTGGTTTTCAATCATGTTAAAGTCTCCAGCCATGACCCAGGGGATACTTGGAAGGGTTACCAGCCAATTCCAGAGGGACACTCTTTCCCTATGATCATTAGGTGCATATATAAAACATACCCCAAAGTAGGAGCCTCTAATATCTAGGGAGGCCCAAGCCACTCTGTTACAAGGGGAGACACCCCTATCCCTAATGTGATTTGCCCACTTAGGGTTAATGAGGAGACCAACTCCACCCTTTCCCTTAGGATGATTGGTGCATATTTTGATCACATCTCTCCAAATAAAATCAAGTGTAGTGTCAAGGGAGAACTCAACAGATCTAAGCTCTTGAAGCATCAAGAAATCTAGATGTTTATGTCAATTCAGAAACCTCTTAATAATAAACTTTCTATCAGGTGACTCCAAGCCTCTAATATTTCATGAGAAAAAGGGATTAAGAGGGATTGTTTGGGATACCATTTTGATCTCCAGACTTTTTCTTATTTTTGGAGCCAAAAGGTCTGCCTTTATTTTTACCCATGGAGGAACCATTCATGAGGTCATCCTCTTCCTCACTAAGCTCAATTAGCTTAGTTTTACCATCTACAGTTTCTACAATGTTCAACCTAGGTACTTGGGAGCCTGGAAAACCAAGGAGCATTGAGCTAGACTTAATATCCTCTAGTCCCTTATTAGCATAAATGACTTCAATAATATGGTTGTCCTCTATTTCATTTAGCAGAGATGCAGTCATGGGGTTGGAGGTGTTAACATCAAGGGTAGCCTCTGCAAATAATGTGGATTCAAATCGTTTGGGAGTCCCAGACCTAAACACCATTTTGGCAAGGTTATCACTCATGCTAGCATCACCAACACCGCAATCAGGCTTCTCTAAATTTTTAACCATATTTTTAACCAGGGAGGTGGTTGGAGTTTGTGAAGCTTTTAGTATGTCATCATTCATAGTGATGGGGTATTTGCTACTGGTAGTCAACTGATTAGCAGTTTGATCACAAGCTCGGATTTGATTTAAGGCGAGTTGTTGGGTATTCTTTTGTCTCCTCTTTCTTGATGTGACTATTTGAAAACATTCAGAAGGCGAATCCTCAAAAATTTTGGAGGGAATGGAAGCAGGGTTGAGGGGTTTGGTAGTGGTATCAACAATCATTGGATTTAATTCAACAAGGATGAGGCTAGGATCTGAGCTTAGGGAGGGATCATCTTTAGGGTTGGTATTGTTTCCAAGAGAATGAAGGTTGCTTGGGTTAGGGATCGACTCCTTATCGGAGCTAGGGTTTTCAAATGTTCCTGCTAGGTTAGTGTTATTTTTTTGTTTCTTGCGGTTGATGATTGGGCAGTTCTTCTAAAGATGCCCTTCTTTTTTGCACAAAAAATAGGCATTTATTCCTCCAAGTATTTCAATAGGGCAAACAAATGTTTCATCACCGATGTTAAGGTTTAGCAGAGGAGGGATGTCAACCCCAGGTTTAATGGATATAAGTATTCTTGCATCAAGGTTAGGGACTAAACGCGTTGTTTCATCAACCTGAATTATTCTCCCAAATGTTTCCAATACCTGGGGAAGAAAATGCCATAGGAAGGGAGGGACATCCTTAAGGATGACCCATCTAGGGCTTGAGAGTGCAAGAACTTCATCATTGACGGCCTTTGAAGACCAGGTTAGGGCACGAAAGGAGGTGTTCCCAATAGTCCAGTATTATCTTTTAAGAATTTCAACTTGGGATTCATGATTATTAAAAAAGATAATATACAGACCTTTCTAGACTTGCCTATAGAATGAAATCTTAAGCCTTAACTTCAAACTCCAAAGATTATGAAACCAATCATCTAGGAATTTCCTAGGTGGGCATTTCTCAATATTAACACAAGTGAAAAAAACTGTAGTATTGCTTAACCTAGTTTTTTCAGAAACAATTTCTTTCAACATTTCATCGTTTGGTGAAATGTAGAAAGAATTTGAGGGCACGGTAGGGCTCTTACCTTCCTCACCGGGGTGTTCGCCTCTAGGAGTCTTAAAAAATATCGCACTAGGGTGGACTCCATGGGCAAACGAAGCAACGGTCTCAGAAAAGGTTTTCTTTCGGTTTGAGTGAGCTTGCTCAGAAGGTTTAGCAGTCTTGGCAAATGTTTTTGTTTGGCTTGAATGAGCCTGCTCGGTGGGTTGAGGAGAATTAATGGTAGTGCCATCAGACTCAAGCTCCATTGGGAGCTACAGAGGAGTCACACGAGCGACCATAGGTGTTATTAATAGTTAGGTTAACATGCAGAAAAAATACATTAAGTGTCGAACAGAAAGTAAATGCAAAACAGTAATAAGGGCACAAAGTAAATGCAAAACAGTAATAAGGGCACAGAGAGAAGATGCAAACCACGTGGAGGAGATTAACTTCTCCACATCCTCACAGAGTTGGCCATGTCAGACAACGTCAATGATGTTGGAGAGCATGCAGTCTGCAACAAACGCTCCAAAATCCGCTCCAGAATTCGCAATCCAAATATATTTCGCAGTCAAATTCGCAGTCCCAATTTCGCAGTCCAGAATTCGCAGTCCAATTTTCGCAGTCCAAAATGTAATCTTTAATATAAATTAGGGTTTCTGACGATGCTAAAATTTGAACGCAGGATCTTCCCCTCCTTCGCGTTCCAACTGTATGAGTAGAAAACTATCCAGCGAAAGACATGCAATTAAGTAAGGGTTGAAGTTAGGGCAACTTTGTCATTTGCGCATCGTTCCAATTTCGCTCCCAGATCCAATAAATTGGGTAAGCCCGATGTACCGTCTTCAAAATGCAGCTTTACAATGAGGCCAACATGAACCAGGTATTTGCCTCTTCGTTGAAGGCAAGGTGCCCAAGAACAGCTGGCAATGGCGACAATAATCTCACACCCTTTGATGCTAGCAGTCCAAATTTGTTTGACAATGGGTACTACACAAACCTAAGAAGCCAGAAAGGACTTCTGCACTTTGATTAGCAGCTTTTTAATGGAGGTTCTGCCAACGCTTTTGTTAGTTTTTGTTTTTCAAAGCGAAGGCATTCAAAAAAATATAACTTCTACAAGGATAATCCAAAAAAAAAAAAAACTGTATGTGCATCATATAATTTCTACTCTTGATAATATATTATTTTAAATAAATCGATAAAAATTATAAAGGAAAGTAATACATACGTATTTGAGCAATATGAAGACATTAATAAAAATAAAATCTTTAATTTATTCAAAATAGAGAGAAAAATATATGATTAGAAAGTAAAGAAATATATCAAAATTTTAGTGGTGGTTTCATCAAATTTTGTTATAAAATGAGTAAAGATGATGAGGATGAATTTAAATAATATTATATAATGTGAAAAATATGGTTCTTGGAGAACAAAAGTTGGGTCCAAAACCAAGTCTAATAAGAATGACTGGAAAGTTTTGAATATAACATGAGGATATTATAATGCACTCACATTATGACAATAAGTAAAATTTAAATAAAATGGGCAAAAAAGGACAATCCCAAGTTTTGGTCCTACTATTTAGTTCTACATATGTTTTATTTGCTTTGATATAAAACTCTTAATGCTTTTTTTGTTCAATGTACTTAAAAATGGAAATTTTATAAGGTAAAGAGTTATATTTTTTAATAATTATATTAGATTTTTTATTTGTTTAGACATTTTAGCTATGAACATTACTAATATCATTAGAGAATTGTCAATTTATTATTTTTGTATCTAGTATTATTTATTTACACTGGAAAAGTATATCGTGATTCTTTATTCTTTTTATATGATTATTATATTTTTTTTTGTGTGATTAACAATAATAATTAATATAAAGTTGATAATTTTATATATTAATATAGAAGGAGGGCCAATAGTATTTTAATAAGAAGTTGAATGGTACAAACAAGAGGTATTTCATATATATGGTTAGGAGTTTTTTATGTCATAATTTAAAATCATTGGAGAAGTGCAGACATTGTTTGTTTCTAAAATAATTTGTATTGTACACGAATCATCAAGCATTATAATATTTGAAAAATTAAGGTAAGTTGACTCGTATTAATATAATTTACATGTAGAATTATAGTTTTATGTTGAAGCATAGGAGTGGAAAATTAAATAATTTTATTAATGTGTGCAATTCAATAACTAAGATAAGAATAGACATAGTTGGATTTGAAGAGTTGAAACATTTGTATGAAGCTAGTCTAGATTTTTGGACGCATGGAAAGCATGTAAAGAAATAGTAAGTGTAGATAGAATTAAGTGGATTAACTATTTGATTTCGAATGATATGTTGTTCAAAGGTAATTAGATGTGAATTCCAAGAAGCTCAATGAGGAAAACCTAGATGGAGAAGTGTAGCAATGGTTTATTAGGATATTTTAGAGTAGATGAGATAGTGACATTATTGAGCCGAGATAACTATTTTAGAAATAATTATGAACATCATTGTGTGTGGACTATTGAGTGAGCATATAAACAACTATTTTAGAGTAGATGAGATAGTGAAACTATTTGAACTAGTAATAGATGTGAAGAAATTTATTTAAAGTTACAATATTTGTCAAGATTTAAAGAGTAGTCAAAATTTAGTTTGTATTAACCATTACTAGTTCCAAAGAAAACCTAGGGAAGAGAATATTATGAATTTTGTATTCAGGCTACTTAGAAAATGGAGAGGATGTGATTCTATATTAGTAGTTCAGGGTATATTTTCTAAGATGGGACATTCATTCCCTATAACAAAGCTAATGATGAAATACATGTAGCTAATTTATTGTTTAGACAAGTAAAATTGCATGAGTTGCTAAGGAGTAAGTTTTAAATAAAAACACTACACTTGTTGGTTAATTTTGGAAGACATTATAGAAGAATATGAAGATAGCTTTGTTTATTTCAACACATCACCCACAAACTAAAGGACAAAGCAAAACTATGAAAGTAGTTTAGGAAATTTACTAAAATATATTGTTAGACAGAAATTAAGAAATTAGAAAATTATTTTGGCATAAACAAAGCTTGCATAAAAATAATTTAGAAAAAAGAAGTATATGGAAAATTCCATTTGTGGTTGCATATGGTAATGGTGCGAAGATTATATGAAAGTTAAGAGATAGCATTGATGAGGAGAAGAGAAACATATAAGAAAAAAAATTGTAAATGCATGTGGAAATTGCATGCATACATAAGTAAGGGATCATTTGGCGAAGATGAGTATTAGATATAAGGAGAAAGCTAATGAGAAAAGAATAATTAATTAATTTTTTATTAATGATGTATCTTAGAAGAGAAATTTTTTTAATTGGAATATACAATAATTTGAAGATGAAAAAATTTGATCCTTGTAGAATTATCAAAAAGTTTGATTTAGGAAATACATATGAAGTGGAGTTACTAGAAGGTTTGGGTATGCATAGATATTCAATGCTATTGATTCGTACCAATATCATGAAAGATAATCAGAAGATAGTACTTAAAAATTATAATGAGATAATTAGGTACCACAACAACAACAAAAAGAGGATATTTTGGATAGTACCATTGGACTTGAAACACTAGGAATAGTAATGCAATTAAGGGTGGAGGACCTAGAATGGATGTAGTCCAGCCTTGCAGTAAAATTCAACACAATACTTTAACGCAATAAAGAAACATGCAACTTTATTGATTATAACAAAGTTCATACGTGCTTGTAGGTCTTCCCATATGTATATTACATTAGGCCCCATTGGCCCCACATGCAGGCTCAAAGACCACCATAGGCTTATCACAAGAAAAAAGCAAAAACTGACTTCTAGATCCTAATTCCCTAAATCCTTATTCACTAATTATGAAAGATACTTTCTGTAGACACATAAATCTGTCCACTTAATTAAATGAATATTTAGTATTTATTTGATTATTTAACCATAAATAAATAATTAATTAAATTAATATTTAATTAATTCATCTTAACCCTCTTCTCCTATTAATTAAATAAATTATTCAATTTATTTGATTTAATTCACTTAACCAAATTCAGACCATTAATTAAATAAATAAATCATATTTGTTTAATTAAATCTTCTCTCACATTTAAATAAATTAATATTTATATTTATTTAAATCCCCCAAAATCCCGTCTCTCACATTTAAATAAATTAACATTTATTTAAATCACCTTTATCCTCCACCCACTTGCATTTTCCTACAAATGCAAGTTGCACAACTATTTTAAATAAATAAATTATTTATTTAAAATCTTATTTATCCTCACCCACTTGAAACCTTTAATGGCTTCCCTTAAAGCCTTCAAACTTAATGGCTTCCTTCTAGAATCTTCTTAAGCCTTTAATGGTTTCTCTTAAAGTCTTCAAACTTAATGGCTTCTTTCTAGAGTCTTCTTAAGCCTTTAATGGTTTCCCTCAAAGTCTTCAAGCATTTAATGCTTTATCTTCCTTTTTCTCATGTAAATAAATTAAGATTTATTTAAATAAAATCCAAAATTCACATTCACATTTAAATAAATATATATTTATTTAAATATCTATCCAAATGCAAATTACACCTTTTAATTGAAATAAATGATTTTACTTCAATTGAAAATCCCAAAATTCCTCCCACTTGCATTCTCCTACAAAATCCACTTGCATGCCTAAATCCCTTCTAGATTCTTCTAACTCCTTCTAATTAGCCTAATCCTATCCTAATCATTGTCACATTCCTAAATAAAAGGAAGTCACTTCTCAAAAACCTCCAAAGTCTTCAATAACCATTAAAGGCTTTATGTCTTCAAATGGTTAACCTCTAAAGTCTTCCAAACCATTTAAGGCTCTTACATAATCATTTATGGTTAACTCACCTTTTACCTTTGGTTAGAGACTTTCCTCTAGCTTAACCATCCTTTTGACTCATGGGTCTCTTCAAAGCATTTATTTCTTTGACTAAGGTAACCATTTAACCCTTGTACATTCATTTATCCCTTGGATAAAAGGAATATCCATTAACCTAACCCTAACCCAACCCCCTAGGGTAACCATCATGTCCCCTCAAGCATTTAATGCTCCTTAACTCTCCTCTCAAGCCTCCTCATGGTGACACTTCTCAACATGGGATTGGGTTGAAAGTCTCACATGGATTGAATATCTTTCAATCCTAACCCTTGTTAAGATTGCTCAATCTTAACCCTTCATTTCCTCATTTCTTCTATAAATAGAACCCTTATCCTCAAGCAAAGAAGGAAGCATTAGAGTATTATTGCTATACTAGTATTAGCATAGAGATTTTTCATAGCATCACTATCTACACTTGCATAGAATTTGTTTATCTTGTGCCATTTGTTATCTAAAGAATTGTATAAAGAATCCGGTGTCATAGATTTAATTTCTAATGGCGACCAATCATTAATACATAAATATTGAATGACTTCCTGTTCTACTTCCTCTTTCTCATTGTCATTGAAATCATCAAAATAATCTACTAAATCACTCAACACTTTTCTGCTAATATTCTTGATAGTTCTTTGACAATGTGTCAAAGGTTTGTAAGAGGAAATATCAATATTTACTGATGCTGATGATGTCGGTTCATTGCTGGTTGTCTTTGTCTTCTTCCTCATTTGCCTAGTCTTCTTAGGTTGTTCTTCAGATTTTGTGTCCTCTGAGTTCGGTGTGTTGCCTTTTGTCTTTCGCTTCCTTTCAAATACCTTGGCAAGTGCAACTTCCGATTTCTTCTTTGCCGGTGACCACTTGGTCACTTTAGGACTTGCTGAAGTAACCGATGTCGATACAGATGGCACTGCCTTTCCCTTTTTTATTGAAGGCTCTTCAATTGATGTAACCCTTTCCAGATAGGTGTCGGTTCTCTTCTTCTTAGGATCAAGCGGTGAGGCAAGCAGGGTAGAAGCATACTCGTCTAGCATATCATACATTACCTCATATCCCATAGGTTCCACCTTTTCTTTTCTAGGCTCAACTGCCTACATTATACACTCATCTACTCTGATGGTGAAGCAGATGTCCTATTCATACTTCTTGACAATATCACCAGATATTCTCACCCTTTGGCTCATCTTGTGTCTAAACTCATCAAAGTATTTGTTCAAGACTTATGGATAACTAGTTCCAACCGCTTGAAGACTTTCTTTGATTTTCTTGGTAACTAATTGGTCAATAGACCACTAAATATCACTGACTCCTGGGAAATAGCCTTGGAAGTAGAAGAACAATCCGACCAATAGTTGACTTCAGATTCACCAGAAGTTGCCTTTGCATATAGGTGCATAAATCAAATGAGGCATCTTCCATGATCATCCTATAGGCGGCATTTACCGCTGTAGTAGAGACAGAGTTAATTCTGCTAGCATAGAATGTCCGATAACCTATCACCATGCAGGCATATTTGACTAGATCATCCTTGATGGTATTGATGGTCATTCCCCATTGGTCGCTCATAGAACCAGTGAGCTTGGTCATTTCCATCTTAATGACTTTCCTTAGGGCTGGCACATCTCCAACGTTACAGAAACTGGTGATGGCATGAATCGTTTCCGGTGTGATGTCATGTGTCCACTCTAAATACATTTTGTCACCATGCACCCTGCTTAGAATGATGCGAATGCGATCATCTATAAATTCTTCAAGGAAATAGATTGCATTGTGAAGCTTCTTCTTTTCCAAGATGTTGTATTCTGGTTTGATCTTCTTGTCCTTCTTGCAGAATAGGCTTAACTAAGAACGGATCACAGAGATCCTAGGTCTTCAATTTTACAGTCAATATAATCTGAAATACCTTCCTCAACTATAACACCAGTGGGTATTTGGGATAGGGCATTATATTTTGCCTTTCATTGGATGAAATCTACTGAATCAATGGGTGCACTAGAACTAGAATGTGATGTAGAAGCCATGATAAACAGAGAAACTCAAAAAATACCTTCACAAGTCAAGATTTAGGGCTTGCAAATTTTGCTTCACCACACACTACTTCAGTTGTTGGATTACTGCTTTGAGTTCTACACTTGACCGATTGATATTATCTTCTGATTCTTTTTCAAAGTTTTGAAATCTCTCTGAATCGCAAGACAAATCGCCTTTTGTTGCTTTGCACTTGAAAACTTCTTCGCTCACAAATTGATAAGTGAAAATGACTTGAAAATCCCTTTTAAATGGATTCTTCACCTACCATAATAAATGCTCAACCATTAGGGCATAAACTCTAATTTTCCTTTTACCATTTCCAGTCTTCTGCCAATTGACAGGTATCACATACCGGTTAAGGTCTTTTACCGGTGTAAATTGAGGGTTCGAAACATTTCACCGATTTGTTTCCCCCTAAGCTTTTTTGTAGCTTAGTTTGTCAGTTCAGAGATTTCCACACTAGGTGCAGAAACCAGTTCTTCTTGAGTCACTTCTTCTGGCTTCTTTTTCCAAGTTTTCTTCATATCCACTTGAACAGTTTCAACATCAATCTTTCCTTCCAGAGTGACCAGTATATCATCCGATATATTCTTTCTCATTCTGCAGAATCTTGTTGTGTGATCCGATTTGTTGCAATGATACCAAACCATTCCAAGTGCTCTCCAAGGTCCATTATTCATGTTTCCATTCTTCCTTCTGCATGTTGCAGCAGTGTGACCATTACCATGACAGATCAAACAGGTTGCTCTCCATCCAGCTGTCGCTTAATAGCCACCACTACCTGACTGATGATTATAGGTATTAAATCGGTTTGGATTCTGGTTCCCAGAGGGTTCAGGAAAAACTCCTTAACTCCTTTGAGGATACCTTCCGGTGTTGTGCATGACAAACCTGCATTCAAATGCTCTATGCCCAAATTTGTTGCATGCATAACAATTTCCATTGAATCTATTGGATCTAGGCTTATTGTTTAGAAAGTAAGGAAAGTTATTGTAAGCTGTGTTTCTACATACATTAGTAGTATGTCCTTCCTTGAGACAATTAAAGCAAACAGGTTTGAACTTTTTCTTACCTTTATCCTTTGATGTCGGTTGCTTCTTTGAAGCTACATCTTTTGCTCCAGAGGTCTCACCTTCCTCATATTCAGAGAAACCAAGTCCATTAGTATTCTTTACCAGTTTAGCTGATTCAAGCTTTTGCTCTAGCTTAACAATGCTCTTATTGAATTTGGCAAGTATTTCCTTTGACTTGGTGAGTTCTTTGGAAATAGTAGCATTGGATTCCTTCAAAGTTGCATTCTCGGAAATAGCCATGTTTATTTCACCTTGCATTTCCTCTTTTTCCACTTTTCTCTTGGAGATGAGCAGTAAGTGCACTGATTTCTTGCTTCAGCTTGGAGATCTCATGATCATTGTCTTTTACCAGATCTTCATCTTTTCTCCAGTTCTCAAGCTCTTGACACATCCTGATAGTCAGTCCTTCAAGTTCCCTTCTTAGGTTGGCATTAGACTCATTTAGTTTTTCAACTTCTTCAATTAGGGCTTCCATGCCCGCTTCATTAGAGGAACTATTGTTAGTTAGTTCCATCAATTTCTCAGCATGCTCTCTTCTTTTTGCCAGAGAGCCTTATATTTGACTTTGAGTTCATCATAGGCTTTCTCAGTCTGAGTGAGCCGATGAGTAAGTTCCCTCACAGTGTATTCCCCCATATCTCTTTCCAAGTGGTTAAACTTATAGAAAAGCTGGCTCTAATACCAATTGATGAATACTAAGAGGGGGGGTGAATTAGTATACCAAAAAATACTGAACTTAAACACTTAAATAGTTTAGCAGTAAACCCGTATAATAGTTTTACTAACAAACCGACTAACACAAATGCAAACCAAACAGCAAATAAGGCATTCACCCACAGAAGCACAATCACCATAACACAATAGATTTTGACGTGGAAACCCAAATGGGAAAAACCACGATGAGATGAAACTCACAAGTAACTATTTGCGGAATAGTAACCAGACGGATTAAGGTCATACAATGTTCTTTACCACAATAGATCCTGTTAGGAATCTCAATCTCTGTTAGGAGATGAGTCTGATTAAAGACTACCTTGTGAGAGGATTTCAGATCCACGGTTGTGAACCACCTTGTTAAAGGATTTACAAAGGCTTTGCCAAGCCTACCTAGTTAAGGGTTACAAACTTGTCAAAGATGTGAGTAATCAACAAGTGAGTGATCTAAATACTAACACAGTATGCTTGGTTAGATCCTTCATAGCTCATTGTTAATGCATTTCAACATTATTTCAGTCTTCAATATCTTCACACTCTATTTCTTCACACAGACCTAATCTTCTTCTATGATAGCACATGCAAAAACTTCATCAACCACACAAAAACCCTAACAATCTTCTTAAACCCTAGACATGATGTCCTTATAATGGAATCTGATTTCATGTCAGTCCAATAGGATTACATTACAAGTTCCTAGATTTAGTGCATCTGGACACATTTGGTAACACGGCACAGAATCACCGTCAAAGTGTCGGTGGAAGGTAACTCATCACAAAAAAAACATACCGGTTGGTAACTTATCACAGTATTACCGGTTCATGCAGCTTTACCGATTACTGGTTGATAACTCATCATAGAGTAATACCGATTCAAATATTAAACTGATTACTGGTTGACAAAAAAGAAGACTGGGAAAATGATAATTGCCGCTTCAGTTCCTTCGTACCGCTTGAGATCCTCGAACTGCTTGAGGTCTTCATACCGCTTGGGATCAGTAAACACTTTTTGCAAAATACCGATAGTCTAAAGACTATAATACATAATACCGGTTTGGAACAAAAACCGGTTAAGCATAACTCATACATACAAAAAGTGATCTCAAAGCAAGTGTGTGCCCATCAATGACAATTGCAACATCATCATCAAAAATGCCAACAGTAACTTGTCGAAATGACAAATGGGCCCCACCACAAGTTACAAGGCTCTTAAGTGAGTCACTGCAGAATGAACTTATGTCCAAAAACATCAAAAATTACTAAACACCTTTTTATGTAGAAACCCACCTATTCTATTGATTGAGAATATTTGTGGTAAATTCAGTGCAAGAGCATAAATGGTTTTGCTCCCAAGATACTCACCATACATATTTCCTTGAGCAAAAACATAGCTTTTTGAAAGGCTACTTGTAGCTTGATAAAATTCATGACTCCCCCATCATAGGGATCATCTATTTGTTATGCTCATGCAAGACTTAGTATATCACATCCTTACCTACCACGGCAGGATTCATAAGGTATGTAGTACCAAAGTTGAAGAAATATCAAGATGTGGGCTGAAATTATCGCAACTGACCATTTGACCTTAGGGATAAAGTGTGTTTGAAGTGTCATCATTTTATGTCAAGACCAGTGATAAACTGAGCCGACTTCAGGCTTTTTTGGAAAAACATACTCAAAAACATTTGGAAAAGGGGTCAAAAAGTCCAAAGATTGGGTTGATTTAGACCCACACTTATTTGTTCCTTTTGAGACAACATTCTTGTGTTTGTGTGCTTGTTTTATTTTCTTGTCAAATAAAAATCAAAAATCAATTCCAAAAACAAGTATTCATCCAACACAAACATTTTCAAATACCAACAAAGATCAAAAACAAAGTGCAACAACAAAGTATCAAACTATATGACCATTCTTCACATTTTGAGAAAGAAGAATCTTCATCAACATATCAACTTGAAGAAAAGACCATTGAGCTCAAAGGCTTTCATCGAAAGAAGGAAATTATTCTATCTTAATAGACAAATCTTTGTCTCACATAGAACCTTCTTACATCACATGCGTCTATATCTTCAAGGAAAATACAACGAGTTTGATCAAGAGTCTTTAAACCACAGAGATTTTACTCAATATAGAGCTTTGAGTTATCATAAAAATAAGGGAGGGAAAATCAATCCTGCCTTCTTTCCAGACATTTGCATCACATATAACTCAGCTAGGGAAGAACCACCAACCCCTGAAAGAGAAGAGGAAGAGTTTGTTCCTTTTGTAACACGGAGTTTCTATTGAGGTTAACATTTCATCCATTCTCACACTCACCCATCATCAATCCATTCCAACTCTCGAAACATAAAGAGATCTTGTCCTAAGTTCTTCTTAGATATTGCTTGAATCAAACACAACACATCACTTTTTAGAGTGTCTCTACATCTAGGATAAACTCATCCTAAGAGCCATTTCTACGCAGGTTAAAACTACTCTATGAGTGAATCCTCTCATTACTAGGTAGTTGGGTCTGTAACAGATCTCAAACCTCTCTAAACCTTATCATATCAAACATTGTCACCTAAACAACAAGAAATTCAAGGAAAAACTTTGGTAACAACTACCTTTAGTGCTAGAGATCCATATACAAAACAATTCACCAAACATTAATCTTTCATTCCATCACCAACTCATCATCATTTTCACCAAACTTCAACAAAAACTTGTAAACAAAATGGCTCAAACTAGATCAAGTTCTAGACAACTGGAAATTGAAGAGGAAGAGGAGGAAAATCTCAATGAATTCCAAGAAGCCCTTGGAGGAAACCCAAATGATGAAAATTCGGGTACTTCTACTCCTACAGCAATAGAAAGGGCACAACACAACCCTCTCTTTAATCGACTTTTTGACGAAATCCTTAGGAGCAACGCTGATGCTCACTTTTTAAGACTTGCCTAAGAGGGAGCCAAACTACCCTCTGATTTTGATACTGCACAACTAAGGCAAGCATCAGAACACCAGAGTCATAATGAGGATAGAAGAGGTTGAGATCCCATCAGAGACAACCTTCATCAAGAAAACCCCCCACCTCTTCCTCCTCCAAATGACATAGACATGTTGCGGCAACAAGTTGATAATCTCACCCAACAACTCCACAATGGTGTGAAAACAAACCATTTTTCACTTAATGATATTTGTCCCTATCACTTTGATAGGAATCTACATATGCCACCTTTTCCATGAGGGTTTGAAACACCTAAGTTCGAAAAGTACCGAGGAAAAGGAGACCCTTGCGATCATGTTAGAGAATTTCATTCAACTTGCCTAGAAGTGGCATATGAGGACACATACCTAATGCGACTCTTTCCTCAAAGTTTGGGAGGAACAACCACATCATGGTTTTCCTGACTAGTAGGCGGTATTAGGACATGCGAAGAACTAGTCCAGAAATTCATTGCACATTACTCACATAACATTGAACGTGATATCACCATGGTTGATCTGTTTAACACTAAATAAAAATCAAGAGAGCTATTTTCAGCTTTCCTACAATGATGGCGATAAATGTCTAGCAGACGTTCTCTCCAACTACCTGAACAAGAACTAGTGGAAATATTTATTTCCAACTTAAACGAAGAAATGGAATTCTACCTAGACATGAAAGGCATAGAGTCCTTTAATGACATGATCACCAAGGGTTTAAAATGTGAATGGGCCCTCATCAAAAAAGGGCTTATCAAGATATACAATGAACCAAAGGACAACCCTCTCCCGCGCTTCATCAGTGATAAACCTAACTTTTGGAATAAAAACCAAAAAAATTGTCAATGACAGGGTTGTAGATGCAAGGACTATCAAAAGTACACAACCTGTAGTTTGATTTGCAGGGCAAACACCCCAACCCAAGAGTAACATGGTTGTTCCCCCAAATCAAGGATGCAATGTACCTCAAGAGGAACCCAGACAATGCCAGCAAAATTATAAACCAAAATGAGCATACACTCCCTCAGGGGAACCTATTGAAACAGTGTTATGTCAATTAGTTTCTTCAAATTTGGTGACCTTACCAAAGGCATCAAATTACAAACCTTAGGTCAAACCTTCATGGTGGAGGGATAATGAACATTGTGAATTCCATCAAGGGAAAGGGCATAAAACAAGTAACTGTCATAGATTGAAAGATCTTGTTTAGGATCTTATTGACCAAGGCGAGATTGAAATTGAAGGACATGACCCAATAACAACAAACAATGATCATCTTATGTTTAAAATTCCACTTCCATCACAAGATCAAAGGGGTCCTTCCACTTCAGGGTGAAACATAGATACCACTGATTATATGGGAGCCGCCTATAATTACACTGTGAATCACCTATATAATGCCAATGAACAAATTGCAACTATTACCATTAAAAATCCAAGCTCTACCTGCAATGTTGTTACATGTCGCAGCAAGCTCACCATTAAAGCAGCTCCACAAGGCACCCCCTCCATCCCAAAGCAGTATAACCTTGTGGAATAGTAAGATAAGATGCCCGCACTTATCTCCATCTTAGAGCTTTTGTGCCTATCCCCATCTCATAAAACAACCTTGGATAAAGCTCTCCAAGAAGCACCAATCCCTACAAATCTAAATACAGATCAATTCCAAGCTATGGTTGGAAATCTAAGGTCATCACCATATCACACTTTCTCTAAAAGTGACAATACATCCTTCCAGCAGCCTCATAACTCCTCACTCCATATTGAAGGATTTATCAACCAACACAGAATCAAGCGAGTCTTGATCGACAATGGAGCAGGCTTAAATATCTGTACATTACAATTGGTCACAGCATTGGGATATGCAATTGAATCAGTGGGTCCCTACACAAAGATAACTATAAAAGCCTATGATGATGCAAAGCGTTCATCCAAAGGAGCAATTGTGTTACCAATCCGAGTGGGCCCAGTGGTGAAGCACATCATATGTCAAGTTTTGGACCTTCCTCTACCATATAATTTGTTGTTAGGAAGATCTTGGATACACACCATGCAAGCCATTCCATCCACCTACCACTAGTGTATCAAGTTCCCTCATAACGGTGTAGAAATTACAATCCTAGGCGATGCAAATCCTTTTGCATATTGTCACAATATCAATCATCAACCAGAGATTACTGTTACCAACAATAGAGAAGCTATCTCATCCACCTCATATGTAAGTCTGGCCTACCTTTCCAGTTCAAACACCACTTTACCCAAGAAAGAGAAGCTAAAAATGAAAATGGCAGAGGAAGGTCCTGGGCAACTACCCACTTCTCCTAGAACTCATGGTAAACCTCAATGGTTACTTCAAGCACCACTGGTCAAGCCGACATGCACTTTGATTCCTTTCATCCTTGGAAAGAGTCAAGAAGAAGAAACTAGAGATGAGGATTTAGTAGAATGGATCTATAAAGATCCTATCACCATAGACATCCCCAAAACTAAGCTTCCCATAGATCAATATGGAAAAGGTATTCTCATTATGCAAAGAATGGATTATGATGGTCAAAGCTTTGGGACCTTGCAAGAAAGGATGACATGAGCCACTGCAGCCAGAATTAAAGCCTAAAGATAACATGGGATTAGGCTTTCAAAAGGAGATTCTTCCTAAGCTCAGATTCAAAGGGAAACCCAACAAACCTCTATATCAGCCTAAAATTCTAAAGTGGTCACCCTTGATTATATCAGTAGCACCCAACACCATACCAACTGCCCCACTGAGGCTATAAATCCTAGCACTATCATCCATAACACCAATCAGACTAGTAACCCCATCAGCAGCAGCAACCGCATCAATAGCACCATTAGTAGTATCGAAACCCCCAGCAGTATCGACAACACCAACAATTCCATTAGAAATAGTAGATTCAACAATGTCGATACTCCCTATATCGGATTCACTGATCCCAATAATCCTTCCTATAGCACCAATCATTTCATCTATCAAGCTACATCAGTCGATCACACCTATAGTGTTTAACTCAAAGGATATCCTGGTATGGTATAGTAATCGGATACTAGAAAGTGACTCAGAAACCGACTCACATGAGTGGGAATTTGATTCAGAACATCTCAATACTTCAAATAAGGAAGACGCATCACCTCCTCCACCTCACAAAGAAATCCTTGTTTATGGAGAAGCATAGATTAAAACCTCTTGGGTTCCTGAACTGGAAACATCTTCCACAAACCTTGCGTCACATCCTATGCTTGATTCTGACAGGGAAAGTACCATCAATGACCTTCACCACAACGTCTTAACCTTCATCGACACATCTTATGAACTTAACCTGATCGATGAGGTAATGCCTATTAAACATCCGGAACTGATCGAATGGAACCAATCTAATCCCCCATGCCTTGACCACTTCCAAAATGATGAGGCGATCATTGACTTTTTGGAATTACGGGATAACATACCAAGCGAGGATCACAAAGCTATATTTGCCATTGAACTTAATAGCGTAGCCTACTTCGGGGTGGATGCCAAACCTTTCGGTTGCAAAAATATAACAATAAAACATGGATCTTCTAGTGAAAACCACACTATGGCACTGTTGATCCCAAAAAAGTAAAAAGAAAGAGCGTATCCAATGGTGAAAACCTCTCGAAGGTGCTTGGGGATGAAAGGTTTGACATCCTCCCCTCTAGTACATAGCAGGAATGATCAACAATCCTTATTGAAGACACAAAAGAATACAATGTGGGGACTCCTGAAACTCCTCACCACATACATCTGACATCTCTTTTAACTTCAGAGAAACAACCTAAATTTGTCAAATTTTTCCAAAAATGCCAAATCAACTTTGCATGGTCATATGCAGACATGCTTGGGCTTGATCCTGATTTAGTCATGCATCACCTCATCGTAGCAGAAGGAGCTAAGCTTGTCAAGCAGAAGCTTCGCAAGATACACCCCCAGATTGCGATACTAGTCAAAGCAGAACTTAAGAAACTCCTAGATGTTGGTTTTATTCAACCAATTAATTATGCAGATTGGATCTCCAACATTGTACCTATCGACAAACCAAATGGGGGCATCTGTATCTGTACTAACTTCAAAGATCTAAACAAGGCATGTCCTAAAGATGACTTCCCCCTACCAAACATTGACATGATCGTAGACCTAACAGAAGGACATGTCATGCTCTCTCTCATGGATGGTTTTTCAAGGTACAATCAGATAAAGATCGCACCAGAGGATCAACATAAGATGGCCTTCACATGTCCATGGGGAACATACTGCTGGAATGTAATGCCTTTCAGTTTGAAGAATGCAGGGGCAACCTATCAAAGAGCAATGACCACCATATTTCATGATCTGATGCATACCATAATGGAAGATTATGTTGATGACTTATTGACAAAATCACTAACAAGAGAAGGTCATCTAGAAATATTAGATAAAATCTTTGATAGACTAGAGCAATATCACATTCGACTCAACCCAAAGAAATGTGTCTTTGGAGTAACCTCAGGGAAGCTTCTAGGATACATTGTCTCAAGCAAAGGCATTGAGGTCGACCTAGCCAAAGTCAAAGCAATCATGGACATGCCACCTCCAAAGAACATCAGTCAGCTAAGGACATTACAAGGGTGGCAACAATTCATCTGAAGATTCATTGCACAACTGGCAGATAAGTGTCACCCCTTTACACACCTGTTACACAAAAACACCCACTTTCAATGGGATACCAGATGCTAGCAAACATTCTAGATACTTAAGGACTATCTCATGAATACACCATTGTTGATCCCACCAGATCCAAGTAGACCTCTATTGCTCTATATTTCAGCAACTAATACAGCATTGGGAGTGCTACTGGCTCAACATAATGTAGAAGGGAAAGAGTGTGTTGTTTGCTACATCTCTCACACACTGGTTGGCTATGAACTCAATTACACCCCTATTGAGCGAGCTTGCCTAGCAGCAATCTCGACAGCCACTAAACTGAGGCACTACCTATTGACACATAAAGTACAACTCATTGTGAAGATTGATCCACTAAAATACTTACTCAGCAAAGCAACATTGACTGCCCACTTGGCCAAATGGGTGATGATTCTCAGTGAATTTGACATCAAGTATGTGGACCGTAAGGCTATCAAGGGTCAAGTTATTGCAGATCAATTGGCCGATGCACCTCTCATAGGCGATCATCCTCTCATTTCCAATTTTCTAGATGAAGAGATCTTCTAGATCACAATAGCACAACCATGGAAACTGTACTTTGATGGTTCATACACTAGGCATGGCTTGGGGGTAGGCATTTTATATATCACACCTCAAGGTGACAGCATCTTGAAGTCTTACAGGCTCAAATTTCCATGTACAAACAATATAGCAGATTATGAGGCCTTGATCACAGGAATTAGACTAGCTATACAATGGAAATTGAAAGAGTTACAGATATATGGTGACTCCCAATTGGTCATCCGACAAGTAACTGATGAATACCAGACCAAGGATGACAAACTCATGTCATATAAACAAATGGTGGACAATTTAAAGGCATCATTTACTACTATCACCTTTGAGAAAATACCCACAGATCAAAATCGAGCTGCTGACGCTATGGCTACCATTGCATCTCCTAGATCTTCCACAGAATTAAACACGCTATGAGTTCTTGGTAGAACAGCTTTGGATTCTCGCTTATGATATCCCTGAATCCGAGATGATATGTCGCCTTGTTGGTTCTGAATACCCATGGTATAGTGAGTACTACATCTATCTATGCAATCACACACTTCCTCTTAACCAATCAAATAACTAATGTAAAAATTTCATTCGCCAAACTGCTCGATATACTATTATTGCTGAAATCCTACATCGACGCAGTCTTGATGGTACTCTCCTTCAATGTCTAGAATAGGAAGAGATAACAAAGGCCTTGGAAGAGGTACAAGAAGGAATTTGTGGGACTCATGCAAGCGGTCCATCCTTAGCAAAGAAGATCATACGAGCTGGATACTGTTGGTCATCCATGGAAAAAGACTCCTACGATTTTGTCAGAAAATGCAAGAAATGTCAAGTTCATGGAGACCTGATACATGCACCAACATAGGAATTGCAACCAATCACAACACCATGGCCTTTTTGTCAATGGGGACTTGACCTTGTGGGTAAAATCTATCCATCTTCATCCAATGGCCACAAAGTCATTATTACCGCCACTGAATACTTCACAAAGTGGATCGAAGTTGTTCCACTTACCTGAGTCACCGATAAGCAAATCACCTCATTCATCCTTAATTACATCATCTTCCGGTATGGTTTACCCATGTCCATCATCACATATAGTGGGCTTCCTTTCAAAAATCAGGATTTCCGTGAGCTTTGTGAGAAGTTTCATATCCAACATCACTTTTCCACACCCTATTACCCACAAGGAAATGGTCAGATCGAAGCATCAAATAAAAACATATTGAGAATTCTAAAGAAGACAGTCAATGATGTCGGTCGTGATTGACACGTTCAATTAAATCCATCACTACGGGCATATCAAACTAGCATTCGAACCCCTATAGACGCAACTCCCTACTCATTGGTCTATGGCATAGAGGCTATCTTACCTATTGAGGTTGAGATACCATCTCTATGAGTTTCCTTGCATAATCTCATAGATGATGAAGCATACAGAGTATCATGTCTTCAAGACTTGGAACTACTTGATGAGAAACGACCAGTTGCATACAACCACCTCAAAGCCTACTAGCAGTGAATGAGCAGAAGCTATAATCACCGAGTTAGACCTCATACATTTGAGGTAGGTGATCTTGTTCTTCGAGAGAATCCTCGTAACCAACCCAATAGAGAACGTCAGGAAAAGTTTGAATCAAACTAGTTGGGTCCATATGTTATCATTGTTGTATTTGGGTCTGGGGTATATCAGTTGGCTACTTCAGAAGGAGAACTACTAGCCGATCCAATCAACAACATGCACCTCAAATGGTTTTATACATAAAATTGTACAGAGCATCAGGCTCCAATACATACCAGAAAAACACCAAAAGACATTCAGATAAATGTCCTGAAGAAAATTAAAAAATCAAAATAATAAAGAAAAATCATACATCCAAATGGTGAACAACCACTCTAGTGGCACCTTGGGTAAGTGCGATGGTGAAAACCTGGAAAACAAGCACCACTCATAAAGGCTATGGCTCCATTTTCTTTCAGACTTGTTGCAAATCACATTCATTGCATCCACACATCCATCAGTCAAAACCATGGCTTGTTATTGATCTGCAATCAAGGATAGTACTTCATGTGTCTTGCATCCTGCTTTTTCATAGTCATGTCTAAATTGGGGGAAATGTTCTTAAACCTATTGATGGAAGTGGATTCTACATTACTTGTGATTCATTGAGTTCTTCATTCAAAACTGTCTCACAAAATACCAAAAACATTTGAAAACTGTCTCACAAAATTCAAAAACATTCAAAATTGTCTCACAAAATCTAAAAAACATCATAAAACATAAAAAATCAAACAAAAACATAGCAACGCCTTGTACATACGCATTTAAGAAGATACCAAAAAAATATTTTGATATACTCAAACATCAACCAAACAATCAACATCGACACACAATTGTCTTAACAAGGATGCATCCTTCCTTACCCAAAACAAAGACATGATAACATTTTCTCTTACAAGAAAATTTTGTTTAAGCTATCAAGTACTTGGTCGGTTTGATAAGTTATTTATTCATTTATATCAGGTTCCTACGCTACTCTGGGATATCCACAAGTGATTAGAGTAGCCGGGATGGTTCCTAAGTATCGTTTTGTTTGTTGTCTGTGAATTATTCCAATGAAGTTTTGGGGCATTTACTAATGGTGTCTACGTGGGAAGTTCACTCAGCTACATGATCTTATGCAAAATACAGTCATGGATCACTACGGCTTGCTGACTACAGCATATACCTCGACCATATGAGCATGAACCATTATGGAGGGTCCATATTCTTTATCTATGTTTCTTTCTTACAGGTACAATGCTCCAAACTTGGTTACTGTTGCCTCGTCCAAGATTGATACTACCATCCTCAATAATGAAAAATAAAAGCACTATGGATTGTCATTCTATCTCATCTGTATATATTGCATTTCGTTGCATTCCACCCATCCATAAATTCATAATAGATGCATATCATGCATACATAGTAATGACAATGGATGCATACTCTATTTTGCTCTTCTTCCATAGGAATGGGTCATAGGTCCTCCATATCTTCTATCTAACAACGAATCCCCCCTCACCCTCCCCATCTCGATAATTGGCATCACATACCCTACATCATGTCCCATGAACCCAATCAAGCAAGTTACCCTATCTGCACAAGTACATTGACTCCCACACACCTAGACTATCAACAGATACTCTAATCAAGTATCTTCGGGTCTCAACAGGTAATCAATCATGGTAATCTTAGACTACATCAAGAATTTATCATAATGACCTAGTCTCAATGGGGCTGCTATGATTCATCACAACCATCCATCACACACACACACTATCAATTGATCAACCAATCAAGCACAATCACAACAGACAATTACATCAATTTTCTAAGTCTCAATGAGTATTTTTCTTTAGATACCTTGACTTCATCGGGCAATTACATCAATTGTCTAAGTCACAACATGTCACTTTGATTCACTTACTCAGACTTTATCTTATCCAAGCAAACAACTGACATCAACTGTCACACTTTGACTCGATCGGGGCAATTTAACCAATTGCACTAGATTGTCCAACCATTTCGATCAATTATATAGCATCAATCAAAAGCACAACACCACATTTGCACTGTATCTCCTGCATAACCTATGGGTACTCACTGGCTTGCCATTTCTTCGTATTCACTCTATTTTCTTCTATTATTTCACTGTTATTGCTAATTTCTTCTATTCTACCTCCCCTCCTGATGGGATGGGGTTTGGGATAGACTAGCCTAGCCTATGCTCTTGGATCCTTTCCTTGGATCACCAGGTGCTCTAACCACGCCCTAGGGTCTCTAGGACTTCCCTTGCTTGTGGAATCCCCTGACCTTTCCCAATCCACCCACCAACAAGCTGAAAAACTACTCCTAAGGTCTCACCTACTCATGAGTTTCAAGGAACCCTTACTTAGGCTAACAAGGGTTAGGCTTGTCCCACACCTTCCTAGGTCTTAGCAAGGATAGGTCAGGTCTAATACATGGTTTTTCCACCCATTCATGTTCCCCCAAGAGGTTTCAAGCTTCCTACCCCTTACCGATTTCACAATTTTGTCTTTTGCCTACAAAATAGGGCTACAAGAATTGTGACCAATTAGGCCTCCTACCCAGTCTTTTAGGGCTTCCTCTTGCAAATGATGAACTTGTTTGTGAAACTTCCTAAAAGACCTATTATTCATTTGGCAAACACTCAAGGATTTTCCATGTTTTAGGCCTCCAAGTGTCTGTACACTGCCCTAGGTGGATTTTAAGGTTTTTAAGGGTTTTTAAGAGGATTTTTAGGCCTGCCAGGGTCACAGTGTAGGTTTGGTGCTCTTGCCACCTTGTTTGGATTGGTGGAAGCTCCTCCTTCACACCAATGGTGCTTCACTCACCCCTCTACAACTCCTCCAAAGGGTTCCTCCTCCTCTGACCTTCCTTGCTCTCCAAGAACTCTGCAACTTAACCCTTCCTAGCCAGGCATTGTCCAGTCTCGCCTAGGAGTGGGTCTTTAAATGGCCTCCTTGCATTTTCAAGGGCCTTACTTGCTTGGAAGTATAGTATAGGGATTTTACTCTCAGTCCCCATGGTTTCATGGTGATTCCACAATGGGGAATGGAGTTATGAGCCCATTGACACAAACCAGTCCAAAACTGGACAAAGAGAAGGCAATTTACAAAATATTTACAACCACACACAACCTGCAAAACAAAACCTAATCTAATTGCTCACAATGGAAGTAAATACACCATACAAGTCACTCCACATAGTTTTGCTTGAAAATCAATCCATTAACAATCTTCCTTTACTCCATTTGTGCCGACCGGCAACAAAATTGCAGTCACAGTTAAGTCACTTTGCTTGGGTCATACAACATCTAACATCCAACCCATTAACTTAGGGTTTGCAATTACTTATAGTACCTCTTCCTTGGTCTATGTTCCCATATTAGTGTTGTCCATGCTACATTAAAGATTTTGACCTCATGGTGGAAAAGTTGCTTGACAACTTTTAAAAGTTGTCATGCAACTTTTGCAACTTTTGAGCAACTTTCTCAATGTTGCTTTTCTTGACTCCTAGACCCATATTGGGCTAACCTAAGGACACCACCATGATAATAAGGACCCCTAAACACCTCAAAGGCACACATACCCTCTATTTCCAAAAAAACTCAACTTTTGACTCATGACCCTTGGACCTCAACTAAGACCCTAACTAAGACCAATGAGCACATGGCTCTTATTGTATATACAAAGGCTTCTTAAAGAAGCAAGAACACAATCAAAACCAAATGGTGGGAGCCCTTTCAAGGGTGCTCCTGCACCACCTCCACTTCTCATTCTTTTTCAAGAGATCGCTCAATTTTTTGAAATTTTTCGGCCCATCTCTCGAGGGGGCATGCCACCCACTAAATTAACATTTATGGGACATATTTCTTCACACCTATTTTTCTTTTTTTGAAACAACACGATAAAACTGCACCATCTCAAAGAGGGGCAAATGTAGACACATAAATCTGTCCACTTAATTAAATAAATATTTAGTATTTATTTGATTATTTAACCATCAATCAATAATTAATTAAATTAATATTTAATTAATTCATCTTAACCCTCTTCTCCTATCAATTAAATAAATTATTTAATTTATTTGATTTAATTCACTTAACAAAATTCAAACCATTAATTAAATAAATAAATCATATTTGTTTAATTAAATCTTCTCACATTTAAATAAATTAATATTTATATTTATTTAAATCCCCCAAAATCTCATCTCTCACATTTAAATAAATTAACATTTATTTAAATCACCTTTATCCTCCACCCACTTGCATTTTCTTACAAATGCAAGTTGCACAACTATTTTAAATAAATAAATTATTTATTTAAAATCCTATTTATCCTCACCCATTTGAAACCTTTAATGGCTTCCCTTAAAGAATTCAAACTTAATGGCTTCCTTCTAGAGTCTTCTTAAGCCTTTAATGGTTTCTCTTAAAGTCTTCAAACTTAATGGCTTCTTTCTAGAGTCTTCTTAAGCCTTTAATAGTTTCCCTCAAAGTCTTCATGCATTTAATGCTTTATTTTCCTTTTTCTCATGTAAATAAATTAAGATTTATTTAAATAAAATCCAAAATTCACATTCACATTTAAATAAATTAATATTTATTTAAATATCTATCCAAATGCAAATTACACCATTTAATTGAAATAAATGATTTTACTTCAATTGAAAATCCCAAAATTCCTCCCACTTGCATTCTCCTACAAAATCCACTTGCATGCCTAAATCCCTTCTTGATTCTTCTAACTCCTTCTAATTAGCCTAATCCTATCCTAATCATTGTCACATTCCTAAATAAAAGGAAGTCACTTCTCAAAAACCTCCAAAGTCTTCAATAACCATTAAAGGCTTTATGTCTTAAATGGTTAACCTCTAAAGTCTTCCAAACCATTAAAGGCTCTTACAGAATCATTTATGGTTAACTCACCTTTTACCTTTGGTTAGAGATGTTAGTGTAGGTTTTTGGTTTTTTATTTTCCTTATGTTAGGGGATATTTATTTTTTCTACACATATATTATTTAAGCTTGCTTAGGTTAATAGGAGTGGTTTATATGAGGACACGTGGCGAAATACTTCAGCTACATGTGTAACTTTCCACCTCACATGGGTAGTTGAGTTACACACCCTCTTTTGGCTTGTGTCACCTCTCATAACCACTATTTTGTCATTTCCTAAGTGGGTTATGGGGTAGTTGGGTTTCACACCCTCTTTTGGCCTTATGTGCCAACTTTCTTAACTCCTTTTTTGTCTTCATGTAAGGAGGTTATGCCACATGTTTTGGCATTTACCAAGAAGTTAAAACCTCTTACCTTTTGTGGGAAATAGGAGTTAATGCACCCCTTGGATGTATATGCTTATATTTTTCTATATAATAAGCACTATACTCTCACCTTCACTAGTCAAGCAGGTGAAGTGATAACTCGATGAGAGTTTTCTTCAAATTCTCTTCTTTGTCTCTATTTCTCTCTCATATTGAAATTATCTTCATTTAGCTATTTTGATCTTTGATCATCTATTGCATGAGGAGTTGCATGTGATCTACGATCGACATCATATCTTGGCTCAGTTCTCACTTCTCGTAGAATCTCACATGGTATCAGAGCTTATTGTCTGGTATAGCTCATTATTTTTCTTAATTTATTTGAGGGATTTGAGACTTTTATATAGCTAATATTTTCCTTAAAAACTAAGTATGCTCTTCTCCTGCATTCTCGTGTGATCTGGAGAATCAGAACAGTTTAAAAGAAAATTGTTTCTAGTTAAATCTGGTTTACATGTATGTGTCCTTGTAAGATCTGGGTGATTGCAGCTTTGTGGTAATATTGGAAGCTTAATAAAAATTTCCAGAGTGTCCATAAGGCTTGACAAAGTGAAAAGTGACTTTTACTTCACCAAAATCAGAGTTTGGAGGACATAGTAAAAAATCAGAGTAATTTTTTTTTAAACTGGAGTTGTTTCCATTTCGGCTTTAGTGTTTAAACTTTTGTTCAATTTCACAAAAAACCATTTCTGGGTTTTCTTCCCAACATCGAAAAACTTCTGGGTTTTGGATGGTATTTCCAGAAAATGAATAAATTTTGTAGAAATCGAGCTTGAATAGGGCCTAAGCCATTTTTCTATCAGGGAAATTCAACAACATTTCTTAAAAGTTGCACAACTTTTGCCTCGGGTGTCAGATTTTTGCAAACAAATACTTGACAGAAAGATGGAAACGAGCACTCTCCATTATTGCAAGTCTAATTGAAAAGTTTTGCCTTTTTCTATCAGATATTAAAGGTTGTATCAGCTATTTCTTTTTCTCTTCAAATGGTCATATCTTTCTCCTCACAACTCTGTTTTTCAATAACTAATAGTTGTTGGAAAGGTATTGAGATAAATTAAGTAGTTATAAGGCTAATTTGTTTCAGATCTTGTCTCAAATTATTTGTATTTGAAATCTCTATTGGTTTCTTAAAGAATTGTAATCCGATAAAAAACCTTGTAAATGCACTAATTATAAAGTGCCAACCTTGTAATATTTGGGGGGGGTGATTTCTGAGACTAGTGAAAAGGGGGGTGTCTCTTGTGCCTTCTTTCTTGCACTTTTCCTGATTCTTTGCAATCTTCTTTCCTACTATCATGGATGCATCTATAGTTCCACTTTTAACACCATATAATTACTTTGAATGGAAATCTAAGATGATAATATATCTGAAAAGACATGGATATCATCATGTTACTATGGGACTTGAAACTGAACCTCAAGATGCTGCAAAAAAGATTAAATGGTTTAATAAATGTGATGAAGCTTTTGGTACTCTATGTATGTCAGTTTCTCCAAACCTTCTTTTTCACATTGAATCTGCCACTACACCAAATGCAGTGTGGACCACTTTGGAAAACCTCTTTGGTAAGCAGGATGAGCTAAGAGGTCATCAGTTAGAGAATGAACTCATAGGGTTGAATCCAACCAATTTTGATACTATACAAGACTTCTTCACTAAACTTAAGTCTATAATATTGCAGTTGGAATGGTGTGGAACTAAGAAAGATGATAAGCAACTGATCTTGAGTATTCTTTCTAAGCTTGGTCCTAACTATTCAGTGTTTGTTTTTACATTTTATGCTACAAAATGTGCCCTAGGTACCACATTCAAAATGCCTTCTCTGGATGAATTTGTTGTAGAACTCACTAGGGAGCAAGACAAATTGGTTCAAATGGGTACAATAAAACCCTCTAAGTCACATGCCTTAGTTGTAAATCAAGACACGAAAGAACAAAAAGGGTCTAGTAAGCAAGATAAGAAACAAAAGAACCAATGAGAGAAGAAAAAAGATCAGAAATTTGCTACTTCAAAAGCAAATAATCAGACCTCTTCATCAAGAGGTGAACAACCTAAGAAGGAGAAGGTCAAGTGTTCTTATTATAAGAGGCTTCGTCATGATGAACATAAGTTTTTAAAGAAACAAATTGATCACCTTTCAAATCTTCTTGAAAAGAATAATATCAAGGTGCCTGATTCAGTCAAACAGAGTTCATCAAAAGGATCTTCTAAGGATACAGATAAGAGTAAAGGGAAAGGAAAGGGTAAGGCCCTAGTTGTTGTTGCTTCACAACCAAATTCTTGGATAATTGACTCGGGTGCTTTGCACCACATGGCTTCTTCAAAAGATGATTTCACCTCTTTAGAGTCATGTTCTATGCCTTCCATACTAATGGGTGATGACACTCCTGTTGAAGTGCATGGGAGAGGGTCTGTTGATGTGGGCGAAGGAACATTTAAGGATGTCCTTTGTGTTCCATCTTTATCAACTAATCTCCTATCTGTTTATCAGATCACTCACACTGGTTCTAGCAAGCGAGTTGAGTTCACGCCAGATATAGTGGTAATCAGTGAAATGCATAATGGGTCTACTATTGTTGTGGGAAAAGCAGATCATCAATCCAGATTATATCAGTTTTCTCACTTTGTTCCTAACTCTCCTTCGACAGTTTTACTCACTCATGCAGATGAGATTAGTTGTTTGTGGCATCAACAATTTGGCTACTTGAACTATCGTTACTTGCAACAACTCAGTAAACAAGACATCATTTCAGGGTTGCCTTCTATTCGATTTTCTGATGGAATTTGCCAGGGATGTATTCTTGGTAAGCATCCTGAGGAGAAGTATGATAAAGGCAAAGCATGGAGAGCTCCACAGCTATTGGAGTTGGTACATAATGACTTGGCAGGACCATTTCCACAACCATCTTTCAGTAGGGCTAGATATGTCTTAACATTTATTGATGACTTTTCCAGATTTACATGGGTTTACTTTCTCAAACAAAAGTCTGAGGTATTTGAGAATTTTCTAGATTTCAAAGCTTTTGCAAAGAAACAATCTAGGAAGTTCATCAAGATTCTACGTATAGATAATGGGGGTGAATATGTTAATAATCAGTTTGAACAATTTTGTGCTTCAGAAGGTATCAACATGCAGCACACAGTTCCAT
This sequence comes from Cryptomeria japonica, assembly GCF_030272615.1. NCBI lineage: Eukaryota > Viridiplantae > Streptophyta > Pinopsida > Cupressales > Cupressaceae > Cryptomeria > Cryptomeria japonica. The sequence continues at coordinate 93,647,141 of NC_081406.1, read as the reverse complement.
ACAGTCCTCAGCAGAATGGTGTTGTAGAACGGAAAAATAGGTCCTTGAAGGAGATGGCAAATTGTATGATTCACTCCAAGTCTTTGGCACCTCGGTATTGGGCAAAGGCCATCAATTGTTCATGTTACATCTAGAATCGAGTTCCTCATAAAGCTCTGAAGGGGGTAACTCCTTTTCAAGCTTGGACCGGTCGGAAACCTACAGTTAAGCATTTCAAAGTGTTTGGTTCTCTTGCATGGGTCCACATTACAGCAGAGAAACGCAAGGCTATGGATCCGCAGAGCAAGCCTTGCATATTTGTTGGGTATCCAGATGATGTCAAAGGGTATAGACTTCTCCATTCCTCTACACATGAGTTGTTCATTGAGAGGAGTGTTCGTTTTGAGGAGAGTTCTTCTATTTCTTCTCATACCACTTCTCCATCCACTATCACATTGGAGACATTGCATGATGTTGACAGTTCTTCTGAGGATCTTAATCCTCCTAATCCTGTTTAGGAGTCTTCTTCCTCCACTTCAGATGGTGAAAATGATGGTGAGGATTCACATTCTTCTCATAGTCATCCTTCAGAGGTTGATGATTCTCCCCCAGACTCTCCAGCTTTAGTGCCTCTTTGGGCTCGACAAACTTTTGAGTCAGCAAGAGATTGGCTTGGTGATCCATCAGATTCTAGAAGAACTAGGTACAATTTCAGCAAGCTCCACATCTCTTCATTGCTTCAGCTTCTAATCCACAGCCTTTTTGAGAAGCTACAGGTGTTCCCAAATGGGATGCTGCAATGCAAGAAGAGTTTAATTGCTTAGAAAGGAATCACACATGGGATTTAGTTCCTCTTCCTAAGGGAAGGAAACTTGTTCGATGCAAGTGGATCTATCGAACAAAATTTGTAGCAAATGGGTCGGTTGATAAGTTTAAGGCTCGCTTGGTAGCAAAAGGCTTTTCCCAAGTTCTAGGGATTCATTACTCTGAGACTTTTGCTCCAGTTGCTAAGATGAATTCCATCCGGCTTGTCCTTGCTATTGTTGCAACCCATCATTGGAAAGTTCATCAGATGGATGTCAAGAGTGCATTTCTTCATGGTGACCTTTAGGAGGAAATCTACATGGAGCAGCCACAAGGGTTTGTTCAAGATCCTTCACTTTAATGTCTACTTCAAAAGTCTCTCTATGGCCTCAAACAAGCTCCTTGAGCTTGGTATGCCAAGATGGACTCCTTCCTTCTGACAGTTGGTTTTACTCAATGTCATTCTGATCCAAACGTCTATATTCTGTACCATGATGATACTCTCACATTTCTAGTTCTCTATGTTGATGACTTGTTGATTACAAAGAGTCACTCATCCACCATCAAGGTAGTGAAAACTGCTCTACATGATAGATTTCTAGTGTCAAACTTGGGTCTTCTACATTACTTCTTGGGAATTGAGATTACTTAATCTTCTTCAGGCATCTTTCTTGGACAACCCAAGTATGCACTCGATATGCTCTCTAGATTTTGCATGGCCGACTGTAAGCCTACACCTACTCCTTTTTTGTCGGGGGTCAAACTTGAGGCTAAGTGCTCTTCACCCTTGGTTGATAGCACTTTGTATCGACAAATAGTTGGGAGCCTCATCTACTTGACTCATACGAGACCTGACATTTCATATGTGGTGGGCATGGTCTCTAGATTCATGCAGGAGCCACATGAGTTGCATTGGAAAGCAGCTAAGCGGATTCTCCACTACATTCAGGGTACTCACAATTATGGAATTCAATATGCAGCAGGCATGGATATTGACTTGGTGGGATATATGGATTCAGATTGGGCAGGTGATTCTCAGGATCACAAATCCACTTCAGGGTATTGCTTCTCACTTGGTTCTGGTCCAGTTTGTTGGTTGAGTAAGAAGCAGTCTGCAATTGCTCTTTCATCAACAGAGGCTGAGTATCGAGGGGTAGTTAATACCACCACTGAGGCTATTTGGCTTCAGAATATTCTCACTAAGTTTGGTATTCCAGTTAGGAAGCCTACTATCATCTTTTGTGATAATCAAAGTGCTATACAGATCTCAAGAAATCTAGTTCATCACCAGAGGATGAAACACATTGAGATACATATGCACTATATTCGGGAGCTCATTTAGGAAGGCATCATTGATCTTAAGTATTGTTCTCCAACAGAGCAAACTGCGGACATCTTCACCAAACCCTTCACCGAAAGCAAGTTCTTTCATTTGCAATCTCTGTTTGGGATGCGACAGGTGTCTATTGCAGGAGGGACTTCTTAGTCCTCCTTTCTTTCTCTCCTTATTTAGGGGGGGCGCTATTCCTCTTATGGGGGGCTTCTTCTTTTGGGGTGGCTATCTATGTACATGGGTACCTAACATGGTTGCATTTGTCGGGACCCATATTTTCACCCACCTAAGCTACGCTTAAGGGGGGGTGTTAGTATAGGTTTTTGGTTTTTTATTTTCCTTATGTTAGGGGATATTTATTTTTCCTATACATATATTATTTAAGCTTGCTTAGGTTAATAGGAGGGGTTTATATGAGGACACATGGCGAAATACTTCAGCTACATGTGTAACTCTCCACCTCACATGGGTAATTGAGTTACACACCCTCTTTTGGCTTGTGGTGCCACCTCTCATAACCACTATTTTGTCATTTCCTAAGTGGGTTATGGGGTAGTTGGGTTTCACACCCTCTTTTGGCCTTATGTGCCAACTTTCTCAACTCCTTTTTTGTCTTCATGTAAGGAGGTTATGCCATGTGTTTTGGCATTTACCAAGAAGGTAAAACCTCTTACTTTTTATGGGGAATAGGAGTTAATGCACCCCTTGGATGTATATGCTTATATTTTTCTATATAATAAGCACTATACTCTCACCTTCACTAGTCAAGCAGGTGAAGTGATAGCTCGGTGAGAGTCTTCTCCAAATTCTCTTCTTTGTCTCTATTTCTCTCTCATATCAAAATTATCTTCATTCAGCTATTTTGATCTTTGATCATCTGTTGTGTGAGGAGTTGCATGTGATCTACGACCGACATTAGATCTTGGCTCGGTTCTTGCTTCTCGCAGAATCTCACAAGAGACTTTCCTCTAACTTAACCATCCTTTTGACTCATGGGTCTCTTCAAAGCATTTATTTCTTTGACTAAGGTAGCCATTTAACCCTTGCACATTAATTTATCCCTTGGATAAAAGAAATATCCATTAATCTAACCCTAACCCAACCCCCTAGGGTAACCATCATGTCCCCTCAAGCATTTAATGCTCTTTATCTCTCCTCTCAAGCCTCCTCATGGTGACACTTCTCAACATGGGATTGGGTTGAAAGTCTCACATGGATTGAATATATTTCAATCCTAACCCTTGTTAAGATTGCTCAATCTTAACCCTTCATTTCCTCATTTCTTCTATAAATAGAACCCTTATCCTCAAGCAAAGAAGGAAGCATTAGAGTATTATTGCTATATTAGTATTAGCATAGAGATTTTTCATAGCATCACTATCTACACTTGCAGAGAATTTGTTTATCACATCCAACCATCTTGAATCTCCATATGGCATCCATGGCTACTGTTAAAAACTGAGAGCTACACTCATTTGGGACTTGGAGAGGGGAGAAATAAGGGAGGAGCATCAAAAGGCATCATGGAAGCATCTTAGGGAGGCTCTTCTCCTTTCTTTTGTTTTGTTAAACTTCTTTCATGCTTTTTGAAATCTCTTTTGATATGTTTGGAATGGTTTTTATTTCTTTGTTTTGGTTTTATGGTTGAAACTAACTTATTAACATTGAACTTTGTTGTTGCCTTGTCCCCATTTCCATGACATCACTTTCCAATGATCTTAGAAGGTTACTATATACTAGCTCCAAGCATCAGGAGTGATCTATGTCAACCTCGGCTAGATCTCAAGCCCCATTCACAGTGAAACGTGTAGGTCAACTCAAGTAGGAAGAATGCTCAAAACTTGATGCGAAGGAGTGTAGATCCATTTGGGGGTTGCCTTGACACATATCTGATGGGCTTGAAAAGCACTAAGAGGGGGGGTGAATTAGTGACACCAAAAATAAAACTACTTCAAACACTAACCTGTAGATGAACTTAACAAAACTTTTAAACACAATGCATGTAATCCAAAATGATATAATAGCATCCACAATAAGTAAAACATCCACCATAACACAAGTGTTTGTACATGGAAAACCCAAATAGGTAAAAACCACGGTGAGATGGAACTCACAAGTTAACTATCTGCAGTAATAGATAACTGACCGGTTAGGTTCTACAAAGTGCTTTGCTAGGAGCGAATCTTGTTAGAGATCCCAAAGCTTGATTAGAAGCTTTTACCCTATTAGGAGTAACCTCGGTGGAGGATTTATGAACCCAAACTAATGGATCACCTTGTTAGAGGATTTATACAAAGAATCTTGTTAGATCTTACCCGATTAGGGTATTTGAATTCTGTTGTGATTGTTAGAAAACAATGGAATTGGTTTGATATGTCTAAGTAGCACAATACTTGCTTGATCAGATCCTTCTAAACATATTCAACACTGCTCTTCTGCATACTCTACAAATTAACTCTTTTGACTTTCGCACACAACACATCATTTTCACTCATATGAAATAATTCATTGTAATGTCAATATATAGACATTAAGATTTCATGTTGGCCCAAAGAAATCATAACACAATTTCTTAGGTGCAGTGTATTTGGTCAAGTGATCATAACTTATCACAAAAATACTGCGAAAATTTGTCGGTGGGATAACTCATCACGATTTGTGGTAACTCATCACAAAATCAACAAATACTGGTTGGAACAATCAATACCAGTTAGAGTTAAATATATGAACTATTATCCTTTAATCTTTTGATGTAATCTCCGCTTGATCTTCAATGATGATGTTGACTAATGTGTATCCACTGGTTGTCTTCTATGCATATACCGATTGTCACAAAGTATTGATTAGAGATAAACCTCTAAGTATAACCTCTCTCATACTGATTGTAGAATAAACAACTTGAAGTTATATCGGTAGACAATATAAACATATGTGTGTGTATGTGTTTCATCAATGACAACATATTATGAATATATTGATGAATACTAAGAGGGGGGTGAATTAGTATACCAAAAAACTTTACCAAACACTTAAGCAAATTTACTGCAGATAGGTATAGCCTTTTAAATAGTAAACCTCTTAATACACAGAAAAGACAAATAGAAAATAAAGCATTCACCCACAATAACACAATCACCATAACACGAGATATTTTAACATGGAAACCCAAATGGGAAAAACCAAGGTGAGTAAAACTCACAAGTCTACTATCTGCAGAATAGCAACTAGACCAGTTAAGGCCTTACAATGTTCTTCACCAGAACAGATCCTGTTAGGAATCCAGATCTTTGTTAGGAGATAAGTCATGTTAAAGACTACCATGTTAAAGGGTTTCAAATCCACAACTGTGAACCACCTTGTTAGAGGATTTTTGAACAAGCTTAACTAAGCCTACCCGATGAAAGGTTTCAGACTTGTCGAAGAGATTAGTAATCAACAAGTAAGTGATCTAGAAAGTAGCACAGAATGCTTAGTTAGATCCTTGAATGCTCTCTGTTAATGCATTACAACATTACTTCAATCTTCTGTTCAATCTTTGTCACAAGATACTTTTTCCGCAAAGACCTAATCTCCTTTTTGCAACCCTTCTACACACATACATAAAACCCTAGACATGATATCCTCATATAGGAATTTAATTTCATGTCTGTCCAATGAGATTAGACTACAATTTCCTAGGTACAATGCATCTAGACACAATTTGTAACACGACATAGAGTCACTGCATCGGTGTTGGTGGATGATAACTCATCACACTTTACAAGTTTGTCGGTTAACCAAACACAGTATACCGATTACCGGTTTACAAACAAAGACTGGTAAACTAGAATGCAATGTTCCGATCCTAAAAAGAATTGGTTCTCGCTTGGGGTCCTCGTACTACTTGAAGTTCTTGTACCGCTTGAGGTCCTCGATCATGCTTTTACCGATAAGCTCCTTTTGTAAACACCGATAGTCTTCAGCAAACAAAGACTATGAATACAATGGCATACAATACCGGTTTGAGCAATACAACTCATAGTACCAGTTGAGAATAACTCATATAACAAATAAGTATGTGTCCATCAATGACAATCACAACTAAACATCATCAAAATACCAACAATCTCCCCCTTTGGCATTGATAGCAACACTTAGGAAAATTTGACATCGAAGTGCTTACAAAACAAAAATGATGCCATAATCAAAATTACTCCCCTTAAGCATATACACTACTCCCTTTGCCAAAATTGCAAGCATGAACTACTTCAATACCACTCCCCATAAAAGTTTCAAACCAAAATTACTCCCCCTTTGCCAACAATGACAAATTAATACAAACATGCAAAAATCGCATTGCATAACATAAAAACAAAGTATATGTCTATGACAATAATGAGTAAAACTTTTCAAAAATGAATTTAAAGTTTTTCAAAAATTCTTTCATGTTTGTAGACCAGGTATCTAGGAGTGAGGCAACAATTTCACTCTGAGTCTTCATCTGGAATGCTAATTCCTCTATGGCATCAATAGTATGCAATTCCTGAGTGACAATAACAGCGTCCATGTTCAGAAAGCACTTCTAAAGAATCTGCAACTTAGGTAACAACAACAACTGAAGTTTCTGCAGATCTTGAGACCACTTGCAGATCTTTGAATCAATCATGTCAATCTGTTGTCAGTTAGTTTGTATAGTTTGCCCATACACTATGAAGGAATCATATGGCACTTTGAAGTTGTCTATATATTGCTTTAACTCCGATTGGAGTTGACCCTTCTTCTTCAGAGCATCATCACAGAATAGATCAGGCTGGCAAATTTTCCTCAGAAGTTTATTACCTTCAGCCATAGCCAGAATGATATCATCTCTTTGATTGATTAGCTTGGCTCTGTCTTCATTAAATTGCTTCACCAACACAATTTTTAGTTCCTTTGCATGCTTTTTCTCTGCGGTAGCTTGGGCATCATCTTCTAGTGATTGCACTTAATCACCCACTATTGTGCATAGAAGTTTCAACTGGGCCAATGAGGAATCGGTACCGGAAAGATTAGTATCAAGAACTAAGGTTGAAAAAGTGTCAACAGCAAGTTGAATAGCATCTTTTTCTTTCTTCCTTCTTAGTTCCTCCAATATTTCTTGAGCAAGTTGAATACTTCTCAGGAGCTCATTTTCATCTATCGATTTGGTGAGATGGGCAAGAGTCAATGCATTGTGACTGGTGGAATCAACCTATTTAACTTGACCTTGATCTTTGGTTGCCTTGGGAGTCTCAGAAGTCTATCCACCTTCCTTTACTTTGATTTCCTCTTGTCTCTTCTTTCTCCTTAGCCTCCTTGTCGGCCTTCTCTTTTTCCTCTTTCTCCTTCTCCAGTTTCTCCATCTCTGCCTTCTCCTTCTCCATTTTCTCTTTCTATGCCTGCTCCTTCTCCATTTTCTCCTTCTCCGCTTTCTCTTTCTCTTCTTTTTCCTTTTCTGCTTTCTCTTTCTCCTTCTTCGCTTTCTCCTTTTCTTCTTTTTCCTTTTCCACTTTCTCTTTCTATGCTTTCTCCTCCACTTCTCCTTTTCTGCTTTTTCCTTTTCCGCTTTCTCTTTCTCCTCTTTCTCCTTTTCTGCTTTTTCCTTTTCCGCTTTCTCTTTCTCCTCTTTCTCCTTCTCCACTTTCTCCTTTTCTTCTTTTTCCTTTTTCGCTTTTTCTTTCTCTACTTTCTCCTTATCCTTCTCTGCTTTCTCCAATTTAGTACCTTCAACATCTAATGCATCCACATCAATAGGGTCATTTTGCTCAGTTACTCTTTCTCCCTGATCATTGAAGGTTTCATCTAGTTTAGATTTTGATAGGTCAGTCTCTTGCTCAGCCTGTCGATTTGCTTCAAATACCTTTTGCATCTCGACAACTTCTTTAGCTTATAGATGGGTGTCTTTTTCCACCTCAGAGACTTTACCTCCAAGTAACTGAAGTCTTCTCTTTCGCATGAAAAAGATGCCTTTTTACCGATTAAGAAGCTCAAATAATTAAGAATTAGAGGCATCTAGAAAATAGAGAAAAAATTTGCTCCCTAATTTCTTGCTCCTTTTCAATGACAATGCGCCATTTATTATCCAAAGAATTATAAAAAGAATTAGAAACAACAAGTTTAATATCAATCAGAGACCGATCATTATCACATAAATACTTAATAAGTTCTTGGTCTACCTTCTGCTTTTCAATATCGCTAAGATCATCAAAATAATCTTTTAGATCATCAAGAATTTTCCTTCTAATGTTCTTCATAATCCTTTGAAAATATGTCATAAGCTTGTAAGAAGCAACATGTATATTTACCAGTGCAGAGGTTGCAGGTACATTACTAGTCGACTTGGTCTTCTTACTCGATTGCCTCACCTTCTTTATTTCATCTTCCAATTCAGTGTCTACTAAATCCTGTGCTTCATTCTTGGTTCTCTTCTTCCTCTCAAATATCTTTGGCAGAATAGCCTCTGGTTTCTTCTTGGCTAGTGACCTCTTTGTTACTTTAGGACTAACAGTAGATGTAACCGGTGTCAATGTTGATGGCACAACTTTTCTCTTCTTCTGCTTTGGTACTATAGTAGGATTAACCCTCTTAGAGTAGGTGTTGGTCCTCTTCTTCTTTGGATCAAGCGGTGAAGCAAGTAGGGTAGAGGCATACCCAATAAGTATATCGTTCACCACTTCATAGCCCATAGGCTCAACTTCATCTTGTCTTGGCTCATCCGCTTCCATTATGCAATGATCCACTTTGATTGTGAAATAGATATCATCTTCATACTTCTTAACTAGGTCACCTGATATCCTTGTTCTCTGGTTCATCTTCAATATGAACTCATCAAGATACCTATTCAAAGTCTCGGGATAAGTAGATCCCACTGCTTGCAAACTCTTCGTGCTTTGTCTTATAACCGGTAGGTCACTTGACCATTGAACATCACCAACTCCTGGAAAATACCCTTGAAAGTAGAAAAAAAAATTGACAAGTAGTTGACTGAATTTGAACCTTAGTGTCTTGTCCTCTTTGATGGATTTCAAATTCTCCATGAGTTGTTTTTGCATGCAAGTACATAAGTCGTACTCTGCATCTTCCTTAATCATTCTATAAGCAGCATGCACCGCAGCTACAGGAACAAAATTCATTCTACTGGCATATAATACTCTATATCCGATCACCATGCACACATACTTCACCAAGTCATTTTCAATGGTGTTGACAGTAATTGCCCTCTTGACGCTCATAGAACTAATGAGCTCTATCACTTTGGTTTTTTTGATCTTACGAAGAACAAGGACTTCTCCAATATTGCAGAAACTAGTCATGGCATGGATTGCCTCCGGTGTGATATCATGGGTCCACTCAAGATACATCTTGTCACCATGAACCCTACTAAGAATAATTCTTATATGATCTTTTGTGAATTCCTCAAGAAAATATGTTGCATTGTGGAGTTTCTTCTTCTCGATCACGTTGTACTCTAGTTTAATCTTCTTATCTTTTCCACAGAACAAACTCAACTGGGAGTGAATCACTAGAGACCCTAGGTCTTCTAGTTTGCAATCAATGTAACCAGAATCATCCCCTTCGACAATGACTCTAGGGGGAATTTTAGATAGGGCATTGTATTTCACCTTCTTCCTAAGAGATTCAAATGACTCCTTAGGTGCAGAAGAACTAGAAGAGACTTTGGATGTAGAAGCCATGTCTAAATAATTTCGAATGATAAGAGTGAATTGACGAAAAATACCTTTTCACTCCGAACTAGGGTTCGCCAACGTCAAGCACAACACACTTCTCCAAAAGCTTGCTTTACCACTCTGACCTCCACTCTGGATAACTTGAAATAACTGTAGAATCTTGCACAATATTTCTTTCTAGATTTCTTTGAATGCAAGATTTGATCGGATTTTTTGTGCTACTCAAGTTAGACAAATTCTTTTTCAAAAATAGGTAAGTAAAAATGACTGCAAAAATCACCTTTATACATGCTCCTACCCACCATAATAAATGCATCATCATTTAGGGTACAAACCCTAATTTTAACTTTTACCACTTTATTTCTTATGTTGGTTGACAAGTAACTAATACCGATAAAAGCACTTTACCGATATACTCTAGGGGTTCAAAACATTGTTACCGATATGTTCCCCCTTAATCTTTTTGAAGCTCAATTTGTCGATTCAGGGGTCTCCACACTGGGTGCGAAAACTGGTACATCTTGTGGCTTCTCTTAAGATTTATTTTTCCAAATTTTATCCATATCAGCCTGAACGGTTTCAACATCAACCTTTCCTTTACCTTCTGGGTCGACCGGTTTGTCTTCTGATAGATTTTGTCTCAGTCTACATGTTGTGGCAAGATGTCTCGGTTTGTTACAATGATAGTATACATAGCAAGTTCTCTCCATGATCCGGTGTTCACCTTTCCATTCTTTCTCCTACATGTTGCAGTAGTGTGACCGCTACCACGACAAATCACACAAGTTGCTCTCCAACCATTCGTTGTTCCATAACCATTTGACCTGTGGTCATAGGTTCTATACCGGTTTGGGTTTCGGTTCATAAGAGGTTCTAGGACAACTCCTTTTGATCTCGGTGCATAACCTCCAGAGTTGTTCATAACCAATCTGCACTCAAAGGATCTATGCCCAAATTTGTTGCATGCATAACAATGACCATTAAATCTACTAGTTCTAACCTTATGGTCATGCACATTGTTTTGCATATAAGAGAAATTATTATAAGTCTTGCTCCTACATGCATTGGCAATATGTCCTTCCTTATGATAGTTAAAGCATACAGGTTTGAACTTTGGCTTACCTTTTCTTTTATTGTTGTTCTTAGGTACCGGTTTCTCTTTTAGTGCATCAGTCTTGGTTCCAGAGGATTCGCCTTCCTCATATGCAGAGAAACCAAGTCCAAAGGTATCCTTTGATGGCTTCATTGATTCTAGCTTTTGGTCCAGCTTCGCAACACTTTGATTAAACTTTGCAAGTATCTCCTTTGTCTCAGCAAGTTCCTTGGAAAGAGCTTCATTGGTCTTCATTAGGGTTTCATTTTGAGAAATGGTTGCATTCATTCTGCTTGCATTTCTTCTTTCTCTTCCTTACCCTCTTGTAGATAAGCAGTAATGGTACCAATTTCTTGTTTCGACTTAGAGATCTCATGCTCCTTCTCCTTCACTAGATCCTCAGCTTTTCTTCAATTTTCCAATTCCTGACTCATCCTAATGGTCAATCCTTCCAGGTCCCTCCTTAGGTTAGTTTTGGACTCATTCATTTTCACCACTTCTTCGGCTAAGGCATCCATGTTTGCTTCATCAGAAGAGTTGTTTTTAGTAATTTCCAGCATTTGCTCAGCAAGTTCTCTTCTTTTGGCTAAAGAGGCTTTATACTTGACCTTAAGTTCATCATAGACTTTCTCAGATTCAGCCAGATGGTGAGTGAGTTCCCTCATGTTGTATTCCCCCATATCTCCTTTCAAGTGGTTAGACTTAAAGAAAGGTTGGCTCCGATACTAATTGATGAATACTAAGAGGGGGGGTGAATTAGTATACCAAAAAACTTTACCAAACACTTAAGCAAATTTACTGCAGACCGGTATAGCCTTTTAAATAGTAAACCTATTAATACACAGAAAAGCCAAATAGAAAATAAAGCATTCACCCACAATAACTCAATCACCATAACCCAAGATATTTTGACGTGGAAACACAAATGGGAAAAACCGCGGTGAGTAAAACTCACAAGTCTACTATTTGCAAAATTGCAACCAGCCGGTTAAGGTCGGACCGGTTAAGGCCTTACAATATTCTTCACCAGAATAGATCCTATTAGGAATCCAAATCTCTGTTAGGAGATAAGTCATGTTAAATACTACCATGTTAAAGGATTTCATATCCACAACTGTGAACCACCTTGTTAGAGGATTTTTTAACATGCTTAACTAAGCCTACCCAGTTAACACGTAAGTGATCTATAAAGTAGCACAGAATGCTTAGTTATATCCTTGAATGCTCCTTTTTAATACATTACAGCATTACTTCAGTCTTCTGTTCAATCTTTGTCACAAGATACTTTTTCCACAAAGACCTAATCTCTTTTTCGCAACCCTTCTACACACATACATAAAACCCTAGACATGATGTCCTCATATAGGAATCTGATTTCACATCGATCCAATGAGATTAGACTATAATTTCCTAGGTACAGTGCATCTAGACACAATTTGTAACACGACACAAAATCACCGCATCGGTGTCGGTGGATGATAACTCATTACACTTTACAATTTTTTCGGTTAACCAAAAACAGTATACCAATTACCAATTTACAAAAAAAGACTGGTAAACTAGAACATAGTGTTCCGATCCTAAAAAGAATTGGGTGTCGCTTGGGGTCCTCGTACCGCTTGAAGTCCTCGTACCACTTGAAGTCCTTGTACCGCTTGAAGTCCTCGTACCGCTTGAGGTCCTCAGTCATGCTTTGACCGGTAAGCTCCTTCTACAAACACCGATAGTCTTCAACAAACAAAGACTATGCATAGAATTGCATACAATAACAGTTTGAGCAATACATCACTAATACATTTAGCCTAAAATTCTAACGGAGGTTTCCGACGGAGAAGGTATATTGTGATCAAACTTGATTTTTTTTTTTTTAAATGTCCGATTTCGTCAGAATTCCGACGATAATGCAACATTTGGTTTTGATGGAGAAGGAATTGGCAATGACATTAGGGTTTTTTTAGAAAAAGTGCCCGCGTTCATCGAAATTCCTATGATCGCATGCATTACTTACAAAAAAAAAAAAAAAAGACCAAGTCATTTCATAAATCCCGCCTCTTTACAAAATCCTGCCTCTCATTCGTCCTACCTTTGTAGCGAACCTGTGGAGATCATTGGTGTGACAAACACGGCCTCAACGGGGAACAGGGGAATGAAGTGCCACAGGCACAAAGTGCCAAGGGCTGGCACATAAGCAGCAAGGACAACCGCAAGGGAGCCCAAAATGGGTTGTGTAAATGGCAACGCCCGCGCCTCCGTCAACAACAATAAGAGCTATGGATGGAGGAATAAGTCATCTTGTCCTTCAATTCGTACATTTAGGTTCAAGGTGTGTAGGTTGTTTTTCTTGATTTCTTAAATGGAACCAGTTATGAATATGGGAAATTGCTTCTTCACCTTTCGTTTCTTCAAAATTAAGAATGGTCGATGGTAGGATGGCTAGAAAAACACCCTTCTTCAAATCTTCCACAAAATTGTTCTTCAAAATTTTCTTGTTCACTTCTATATCCCATTTGTACAATTAAGATATTGGCCTTCTATATGAATCTCATGAAGGAGTTTTGGCTTCCTAGTTAACTTATTTATTAACTAGTCTTCATTAGTTTACGAATTTGAAAGAAATTAGGAAAGGTCTAGTACCAGCTTGTAGAGTCACTATAAAAGTTTTAAAAGAAGATTGTGATTTACCAGCTTCCTCTAAATGTGTTACTAGTATAGGGAGATCCTCTGTCCTCTACTTCCTTGATCTTCTTGAGACCTATTCATTCTTATAGTATGTAGTTCATTTAATTCATATATCATACTAAAAACCCCATCTTCATTATTTTCATCATTGATCTTTGAGAACAGATTCAAAAAAGTCATATTGTTTATAGAGATATATGTCTTCTTCTACTACACCCCTCCATGATATTGCATTAGTCATGTAGACTAATTTAACAATTGTGTTCTTACAAGAGCAATTTGAAGTGATGTGGCAAATCTTGTTGCAAATATAGTAGATTATAGTTTTGGATCGAGGCTTGGGATGCTTGCACTTGCAAAGGTAAGTGTGTTCGGAGCATGAAAATGATGATGATTAAAGGATCACTTACAAAAAAATGAGTTTGTATTTTTTGTGAGAGTAATGCTTGTGAGTAAAGGGCTAGCAACCAAAGGGGCCAGTTTAAGGAAAGTAAGGATCACGAGACTTGTTTTATTGCTTAGTAAAATTTTGAATATATTTGTTCTGATTGATGAAATGAATTATTTCAATTTGAGCCATATCAATGAGATAAATCAAAGAACAAGTAGCAATAATTTTTGGTGTAATAGGGATATTACCTAGCTACTTCCACTATTAGGTCATTTATATGCCTTATCATTTAAGTTTACTTAAGGTATAATTATCACTTTATGTCTCATATCATAAGATTAAGATACTTTCATAATCTTATGATATCCTACATGTCTCATCTTGACCTATATAATCAAGGGGTTCTATTTATAATCTCATTCATTCATATTGTAAACTTGCATTCATTGATAGGAATATAGTTTATTCGTGTCATATTGATCTTCTCATTTTGTTGTGCTTTCCATTAGACCTCTAGATCTTGGGTGGCTATCTCCATAGTCAAATCTTAAAATATTTACCTTTCTAGATTCTATAAAAGAAATGGTTTTATCAAGAATATCATATGGAATAGCTTCTAAATATTTTCATTTGATAACAATATTGTTAGAGCATTTTGCTTTATAGGAAAATAATCTAAACTAGACTTTTTTTTTGAAGCTAAGACAAAACAAAGTATGGTAGTACAATAATCACTTTCTCTAAATTGAGAATTTTTTGGCAAAATTTTCCAAAAAAATCTCTAAATTAGTCACATAAACATACTTTCTCACTATCTTCCCCTCCATATAACCCCTTGGATCAAATAAGGGTATAATTCTGAATGCTCTTAAGTTATACATAGTAATATCTTTGTGACATTGTTTTAAGTTTCATATCTCATGGCAGTGGTTACTCTTGTCATATGATTGCTATTGTGTAGATGGGTCCTTGAGCCCTGGTTTAATCCCATTTTTTTATCTATATCAAAGATATTCTTGGCATCCTCACTCAATGGCGATCTAGCTCTCCCTACCCAGATTAACCTATCTCTAAATTTGGAAAATGGGTGCAGAAGTTTGAGTATGAGTACTCTTCGGTTATTTGTCATGCTTGTAAGGAGAAAAATAAGGATGAAACTTTCCCTATTTCCCAAGAGATTCAAAATATTGATTCTAATCAAGGGAGTTCCCCTTTGGATTGTTCAAGGATATATAATGCTTTGGGTTCTAATGATGGATGTGCCATTGATATTATGTCCCTTCATTGTCTCAAGAAAATAGGATTTGGAGAGAAGGGTCCTTCCTTTGTGCTCAATCAAAGAGCTTTGGATCAATTTTTTAAACCACCCTGATTTTAGGATGGTTCATTTTTGCTTTAGTTATTCCGCCTCTTGTTGTTTTGTTGTTTTGGAGCTATTTTGTTTTGTTGTTTTGTTGGGATTAATGCTTCATCTTTCTCTTTGCACAAGGGATCAAGGCCCTTTCAAAATCCCTTCTTATCTAATTAAAAACACTCAATGATGATGGATCATTATAGTCCCCCCTCTATGCTTGGATTTAAAAATAGAATGAACTCTAACTACTTGTTTAATTCTAATAGAATATGACATTAGGGTACCTAGGTAGCATAAGAGGTTGTTCACTAAATTCTTCCACCTTAATGATAGTTAATGTTAAGGATTGAATGAAACAAACTCTTGTTCATGGATCACCTTCTTAGCCTCCTATGGAAGTCATTCTTTGTGTGGTCTACCATGACCATAATCAAGGTCTTAATAAATGTATTAGATACTCTCTATTATCAATAAGAGATTTATCATAATATAGTTGTGGCGAGTGGCTACAAATAAGATTAGTGGGTCCATAGTTCCTACTTGGTTTGTACTTAGAAACATTATCATTTCTTAGTTATATGGAAACTACAAATTCATGCATCTAGCTAACAATACACACTAGCTATTATATGATTCCACTAATGAGAAAAGCCTAGTCAATCTTATAGTTTGTGGAATTAGTCATGTCCCTCATATAGAATATCTATATATGTAGTATTCTTGCCTATAGATTACCTATTATTTTGCTTAATAATGTGATTATTTCACATACATCATAAAAGTGCCCTTCTAATATGTTTGTGCATCAATCTTGAAACCATATTTTTATTAACCAACCAATGATAAGAATTATCTTAAACATGCCTCTATATTTGAATCCCACTAGCTTTGATAATCAGCCATAATAACCTTAACAATGCATCGACGGCAACAATCCCTAATAAATCATCAATTGTCTTAGGTGAATCTAGCCAAAGCCAACCCATCAAATCCACTAATCTCCCTTGCATCCCAATCATAAAATTTTATGGTTGTTGGAACAAGCTTGGGAGATTTAGTTCTTCCTTTGCAAATCAACATACCCTATTTTGAATTCCCAAATATTTGCTAAATAACTTTGAAGATAAATTGGGAAGAGAATCCATCATATAGATATTTCTTTTCAACAGCCTTAGAGGACATTGTTTTGTCTATCATTTATTATAATAGCTAATACCCAATTTTTTTATAAGATAACAAGCAAAACCTCCTCTTCACAAACTATGTTTTCCTTAATAATCCAAGAATGAAAAAAGGAACCCACATAAAAATTACTTACCCCCTACCATGAAGGCAAAAGAACATCCAATTTAAAGATAGATGTACCAAAAGGAAAGAAATATCACCTCAAAATCTATCTTGAACTTATACATTGAATCTATACGCACAAGAATCCCCTTAATAACTCTCTCACAACTTTCAATGCTAGAAGAATGAGTGTTTTCACAAGACTTTCATACTATGATATTTATATCAAGATTCACTTGCATAGTTTTAGAGTCAAGCTAACCCATTCTCATGAGTAGTTTACATGAACCCCTCATAAGAATGGATCACTTAGTACTCATTTCATCACAGTGATGCTCATAGCAGTGAAGCATTAGGGATTCCTAGGAGGTCACCCATACTAATACTACTCTAAATCAAGCACGTTTAACCATGTAGATTTTCCCAAGATCAAACCCATTCAACTTGCCACCCCATTTGCAAAACCTTCATCAAGTGGTGTTCCTTATAAACCATTCATTATAGAGCAACTTTAGCTTATCTATTGACAAGTGGGAGGTGTTGATGTGTTTTTTATGCACATGCGAACATAGAATAAAATACCCAAAAGTATCTTATCCTCTCTTGAACAAAGTTACTCAAATGTTGGAGATTTTCTTAAGGATTACTTGAGACAACTCCAAGGTTCTAGTATGTCGGGTCACGACGTGTGGATAAACATAGTTGGTTGATGTGATTGATGTTATCACAAGGGGACTTATGTTGAATTGTCGAATGCTTGAATAGCTAGAACTTGATCATCTGATATTTCAATCTCGCGATGCTTTTTGTCCTAAACTAACTTGAATTGAAAAAAAGGCAAAAGGTGAAGTGTTAATAAAATCTATTCTAAGGCCTAGACTGTAAGAAGATGGATGAATGATTAGATGGAATCCTACTGAGTGAGGTCTCAACATAGGGTTATATGAGACAGGGGTAAGTTCAATAGTGATTTCTCCTCTACAACCTTTGCCAGTATGTGCGAAAATGAGAGCTTGATAGCATTCTTTCGCTTTTAGCTAGCTAAATTTTTCAAGAATTTTATCTCTAGATTTAATATTTCTTTTCTTGCATGAATCTATTAATTTTGAGATAATAGATCTTACCTTCATTAATTGATCCTAGTTTATCCCTTTAACCCTGATTAATTTATTCAGAGTGTTTAGTTCCATTTTAATCCTTTCTTTTCAATTAAATATTATTAAAAAATTGTATTATTGTTCCAAATTTTGTGGATATTAAATGTAATCATTCCATATTTTTGTAGGAGATATTGGAATGAGACTAATAGGAAGAGTAGTAAACATGAGTCACAATGAGCACTTTAGAATAAATCTAAACATTATAAGGAAGAGTAGCTTGGAAAAATAGAAGCGTAATTTATTTTCCAATATGCAAGATTATTACTTGGGAAATAATCTTGAAAGAGGATTGAAAAGATTCCTTGAGCTAACATTGTCTCACTTATCCAAAATTATGAGGAAGGATTCATTAATGAAATGTTCATTAACAAGATGGAGAGAATAATAATTAGGAAGAGATAGATTTCACATGCTACTAGGTGACTAGATTGGAGAGAAACTAGAGGCAAATCATTTAGCTTGGCCATGACACAAAGTCTTAGAATAGATGCCAACCTTGGTGAATGGAATGAAAATCCCAAACAATTAATGAGTGGTGAGACAAGTAGAGGCATCTATAAATTTTGTTTTGAATAAAATAAAGAAAAAATGGGACTAAAACCAAGGGAAATGCACATGGAAAGGATATGATGAAAATCAAAATAAATAGTTTGAAGATAATATTAGTTACCTAAAGGATATTCCACTTGATTATTTGGTATATCATAACTATTTTGACAAATTTTGAAACCATTTGAGGTACCTTTTACTTCTGTAGATGAGGCATTCATTCATGTTGAAGTTGTGATAGCTTATTTGTCTCTTTATAGACAACAAATTATCCATACGAATTATCATATATACTTGTAACCTCCATCCCAAACCACCTATTTCACTCTTCTTCTTTTGTGTACCTCTTGTATTCTTCCATTACCTCTTCCCTTACCTAAATTCAATCCAAAACATAGTGTCTATAGCATCAAAAAAATTCCATATTTGATTAATATTATCCACAACATATCGAAAAGACAAATACCACACTTACTGTGTCCTCAACCAAAAATAATTTACTTACATATTCAAAGAGTTCAATAATGGAGAAACATCCATGCAGTGCTCTACACATGTCCTTGAAGGTTCAAGAAATACTTATCCTCTATTGGTCCAAACTTTAAATCACTTTCCATGCATGAAAATAATTTCAACCATACACAATTTCCCACCCAATAGATTCTCTCAAACTAGTTTACTATCTTAACATAGCGTCAAGGAAAAGCGGGCCAAAATAGGAATCCAAGTGTCTTAAAAGCCTTCAAGACCATAGTGGTGAGGATTGAATTTCTTTCTTTAGTGGTATCTTTCTGTAGATTAATTAGTTGGGGATTCTATTAGGACCATTTCCTAATTAAAATATATATATAAAGATTACATCCCTAAATATTGCATTCATAATAGAATAAATTTCTGCAATATTGAGACTATATTCATAATAGATTTATAGTGATGAATAAAGAAATATTTAAGATTATCAAAAAATTGATGTTGTCTTTCTCCCAACCGTCATTGGATATTGGGTGATCTTTGAGGCATTATGTCAAATAGTTCATGTGCCTTATCTAAGCTTACATATTTTGCATGCATGTGTACCTGGGCAGTTGTACTACAACATCTATACTCACTAATCACATTTGGTTGGAAGTTTCTAAATCCATTTCAAACACATCTTGTGCATATCCTGCAATCATAGCATTCCATTAGATCTTGTTTCTTTGATGCATCTCACTAAACAGTTCATGCGCTTTCATGTCTATACTTCCACATTTTCCAAACATGTCAAACAGAGCATTTCCAACCGTAAGCATCTAATATTAATTGCCCTTACATTTTTCTTTGATGGAAGCCCATACTCTATTCCAAAGCTCCCATTTTGGCATAGGTAGAGAGTACGTTGGCAAATAAAACTGATCGAAATGGAAATCTATATGTTGCATTGACTGCATTGTGAGGATGCTTATGTATTTCATCGACAGCATAAAGTAGGAAAGGACATGAGAATGTCTCCTTGGGGAGGTATTCTATGATAGCTGCGAGGTAGATGAGAGTTTCTTATGCCATTTGCTTTGTTCTATGCAGTCAAACGCAAGAACATTGTTTGAATTCAAATGCTAATGGTGATTGTCTTTTTAACGAAAACAGACGGGAAGGGACGTTAAGGGAAGGAATGGGCCCACAACACACCTAAGCAGTCAAAGCTTAGTGTGTGTTGTTTAAGGCTACCCCCTTAAGACATCATAATTGATTGGCTCTTCACTCCTAAGACCTTCAAAAGTCTTTAATGGCTTCATTGAGTCCTTTTGTCTTCCAAATTCACCTGCACCAACTTGAATTCTCCTTCAATGCTTGATTGCCTGTTCACTTGGAATTGAATTGATTTTATAACTAAGAGATCACTAGAATTGTAGGTAGACCCCTTCAAATGATAGAGTAGGCTTCCTTTTATACCTTATATATGTCTTGAAAGCATTTTATCTTGATGGCTTTAAATTAAAGTACTTTCTCTTCTATCTGGTATTGGTGGAGCAGATCCTTTTATGATATGTAAGTTGAGAATATTTTATGAAAGGTCCCTAAATGAATACATTTTAAACTGATTTTAATATACCTTGAAGTGTGCAATATGGAAGGTTTGTATTTTTAATCTCCTGCCCATTTCTTAATTTAAAAGATGATATCTTTATTAACTTGATTTCTCCTTCAATTCTTGATGAATGCTTGATTGCATGTTCACTTGGAATTGAATTGATTTTATAATTAAGAGATCACTTGAATTGTAGGTAAACCCCTTCAAATGAAAGGGTAGGCTTCCTTTTATACCTAATATATGTCTTGAAAGCATTTAATTGTGATGGCTTTAAATTAAAGTACTTTCTCTTCTATTTGGTATTGGTGGAGCAGAGGTTGCATTGCATCATCCTAGGATACATATTTCCATAGATACAACACAAGTTAAATGTATCCCAAGTCGATGCAAAGCAACCTTTGCTCCAGAGATCACCAAAAAATAGAGAAAGAACTTTAATTTAATGCCATCGAGATAAAAGTCTTTAATCAAGACAGATAAAATTTGAGTTTGATTGTCATCATTTACTTTGCCAAATTCTTCACACGTAACTCCTGAATCAATTTCCTACTCACAAGAATTTTATTATGTCTGAAATATAGGGAAACAGAAGGCTTCAAATAGAAAACTTGAACATGCAACTAAATCCATTGACTAACCAGAAGAACAAAATTAAGAAACGGTTTGATCATCTGAGAGATGTTGTAGACTTGCAACTCACCAGCTAAGTTTTTGCGAGTAAGAATTTTTTTTGTTTTGGTTATGGTTGTGGTGTTTATAGGGAGACATTTACAAATTTATATCTATTTTCACTATTTAATGGTTTATGGGTTTGTAATGGTAATTTAATGTTCTTTCATATTTTTGTATATATTCTTTATAATAGCCTATTATATTGATTTGTTCTATTATGCATAATGGTGTGGGTTAGACGGCTTTGCCGTCAGTGCATGAAAGCATTGAATGAGTTCTACTTTTAAAAATTACATGAAACATTTTTAATTTATTTGATTCAATGTTATTTGCAAAAAATGATTATCAATGATGTTTCCTTTCTCCAAGAATTGTCTAGGATCTATCCATTAGATAATATGTAACATTGAATGACTAAATCTTTTCATTACAAATGCTTATTTTATTTAATTATTATCTGAGTGTGAATTAAAATTTATATCTGTATGGAAGCAGAACATACAATTTGAAGAGTCATGTGCAAGAAAATTTCCTAAAAGAAAGCAAGCAGGCATTATCTTGAATGACATGGAAACAAGTTCATCAGTTGCCTAGAAGAGAGCAATTGGAGAATGGCAGAGGAAAGTGTTTAAGGATGATAAATAGATAGATAGTATGCAATACAAACAAACAATGTCTGGAGTGTCTGATGTGATGTCTCTAATTTATGTCCGGAGGGACTAACTGGTTTTGGAGTTCCTACGAAACCTATTGGGCCATGCTTGGAGGAAATCAATGTGTTCATGCAAGGAGCACCTTTTTTATATTATGAGAATGATACTTTTGCACCGAGGGATATTTGGAAGTCAATATCCAAAAATTTCTATAGTGTGGAAAAGGAGTTAGCGGACTTGAAGTATAATTGTCAGCTTTCAGAAGACCAAGAGGTTATGTACACAATCTCCCAATAGAAGAGCGATTTCAAGAATTACCTCTCCCCCCCATGACTATTCAGGAAGCACTTCCTCAAACAGAGGACTATTGGTCTCCATGGGATCAAAGAAAAAAATTAAAGCATAGACTCTAGATGATGTGGTGGTGTCCTTCGTGAAGAACTCTACACTATAATTGAAAATTCACAAGGGAAACTATAAGATAGTGAAGATAAATACAATCTTGAAAAGTGGGAAGAATGGATCTCAGTTTGGGTGGTGTCAAGTCAGGTGGCTCCTCTTGAGGTTGACGAGATAGAAATCATATTAGGATTTGAAAAAGATCACACTCGTGGAACTTCGTGTGCGAGTGATCGATTGTGGTGTTTGGGTAATGCATTCCACATAGATAAAGTTGCATGCCATCAGGATAAAAGTCTTTAATCAAGACATTGCCCATTTGGAATACAACTGTATCTATTTGGAATGCATTACCCAAACACCACAATCGATTACTCGCACACGAAGTTCCACGAGTGTGATCTTTTTCAAACCCTAATAAGATTTCTATCTCGTCAACCTCTAGAGGAGCCACATGACTTGGCCCCACCCAAACCAAGATCCATTCTTCCCATTTTTCAAGATTGTATTTCTCTTCACTATCTTACAATTTCCCTCGTGAATTTTCAATTATAGTGTAGAGTTCTTCACGAAGGACACCACCACATCATCTAGAGTCTATGCTTTAATTTTTTTCTTTGATCCCATGGAGGCCAATAGTCCTCTGTTTGAGGAAGTTCTTCCTGAATAGTCATGGGGGGGAGAGGTAATTCTTGAAATCACTCTTCTATTGGGAGATTGTGTACATAACCTCTTGGTCTTCTGAAAGCTAACAATTATACTTCGATTCCGCCAACTCTTATTCCACACTATAGAAATTTTGGATATTGGCTTCCAAATATCCCTCGGTGCAAAAGTATCATTCTCATAATAGAAAAAAGGTGCTCCTTGCAATGAACACATTGATTTCCTCCAAGCGTGGCCCAATAGGTTTCGCAGGAACTCCAAAACTAGTTAGTCCCTTCGAACATAAATTAGAGACGTCACATCAGACACTCCAAACATTGTTTGTTTGCATTGCATACTATCTATCTATTTATCACCCTTAAATACTTTCCTCTACCATTCTCCAATTGCTCTCTTCTAGGCGGTTGATGAGCTTGTTTTCATGTCATTCAAGATAATGCCTGCTTGCTTTCTTTTAGGAAATTTGCTTGCAAGAGACTCTTCCACTTGTATGTTCTGCTTCTGTATAGATATAAATTTTAATTCACACTTAGATAATAATTAAATTAAATAAGCAATTGTAAAGAAAAAATTTAGTCATTCGATGTTACATATTATATGACGGAAAGATCCTAGACAATTCTTGGAGAAAGGAAACATCATTGATAATCATTTTTTGCAAATAACACTAAATCAAATAAATTAAAATGTTTAATGCAATTTTTAAAAATAGAACTCGTTCAATGCTTTCATGCACCGACGGCAAAGTCGTTTGACCCACATCATCTGTAGTCATCAGAATTCCGATGACAACCAATGAAACACCTGACAAGGATGTTCTGCATCCGATGGCACTCCTCTGTCGGAATTTTATACTTTGGAGTCGGGATTCCAACGATAGCCCGAGATCGTGACAGTATTCTTTCGGGGAATGAGCATCCATGGTGGTCATCGGAAAGGTTGGAGGTGATGTCGGAATTGCGACGACCACAAGGATAGTCGGAACTTTCGACACAAAGTTTTCGATGGCTTTTTTGGTTTGTAGTGCAACGAAATGTGGTCGGAATTTCGATGATGTACTGTCGAAATCTTGACCCAAATGTACTAGTGCATCGCATAGTAACAGTTGAGAATAACTCATATAACAAATAAGTGTGTGTATATCAATGACAATCACAATTAAACATCATCAAAATACCAACATATATTACAATCATCATCAAGCCAATGATCTCCCCCTTTGGCATTGATGGCAACACTTAGAAAATTTTACGGTAATACTACTAAGTGTGCATACAAAACAAAAATTTACACATATACACATGCTCTCCCTTAATGCATACATTATACAAAAATTTCAAAAACACACATACATATTTCTAGTCCCCCTTTGACAACAATGCCAAATTGAAAAAGCAAAATATATATATAGAGAGTGAAAATTTGTATCAAAGTGTTCAGCATATACAACAATAACTTAAAAAGTTCATGCATTAGCTAGTCTCATAAAAATATCATTAAATTTCTACTTCAACTATGATATGGCATTTGTCCATGTCGCTAGCAAGTTCTTATTGTACTCTTTTGTAGACATAAGTTGTGTATGGAATTCTTCCATCGAATCTAGTGTACAGGGTTCTGGAGTTGCTAAGATAGCTTCTGCATTAGAGTAGGCTCTTTGAAGTATGTCCACATGTGATGTGAGTAGACTCTTGATTTCCTTGAGAGATCAGAGTCTCTTTTCCTTCTCACGATCATAAGTCTCCAACCTATTGTGCAAATTATCTACAGATTTGCTAAAAGAAAATATAGAGTCCTAAAGTGGGATATATACATTGCATATCCTTTCTAGCTCTTGCTCTATTTTTGTTTGTCTTTTTGTGATATCAAAATAACATAATGAAACATTAGAGGTAGAAGCAAGATACTTTCCTCCTGTTTCAACAGCTTTACTCAACAAATCTTTATTATGTGACAGAACCTCTTTTCCATTATCAATGTCCTTTGCAAGTTTCTCTCCATACTTGTGAATTTTCTCAACATAGGTTAGTGGTGCTTCTTCAAGTGACTTGATTTGATCAAATGCGTCAGTTACCAACTAACCAAGTTTTCTAATAGGGGATGTCAGATGTGTTGTAGAAGTTTCTGGTAGTAGACTGGATAGAATATCTACTGCATTTTGAATTGTTTTAGCTTCAACCCTTTGCTCTTTAAGTATCTTCTTATGCGCTCTAGATTGCATGACACTTGCAATCTTCATCATTTAAGATGCGCTCATGTTGTCAACAATGATAGGCTCTGAAATGCCTAATGAATCATCATCATCCTCATCAGTCTGTGGAGTGACTAATGGCTTTTTGGTTCAAAGTATGTAACCTTAATGATTGTTTTCTCTATATTTTTCTTTGCTTCATGTTCAGAAGTCTATATGACAACGTTTTCCATAGACTCCTTCTGAATTTCTTGTAAGATCGGTGGGGATTGGGGTTTTACCAATTGTTCTGTTACTAGTGGAATGTCCACTTTCGGTTGAGTTGTTGGTTGCTCATCTAAAGTAATCTATGTATTAGTTATTTCAGGAGATTCCATATCTGGTGCAGTGTTGTCTTCAGATAGATCAACCATGTCTTGAACATCATCATCAACATGAATAATGGTGTCACCCTTCTTCTTGATAGGATAGACCTCATCAGCTTGTACAATCTCTTCTTCATCCATTTCTGGTTGATTAACAACATCTTCCTCATTCTTAGAGGAATGAATGAGTTCTTCCATTCATTTAATTTCATAGGCTATTCGATGGGTCTCAATTTCAATAATTTCCCTCTTTCCACTGAGTAGCTTCAATCTCCTTGATTTGAAAGAAAATTGAATTTTGTATTGATCAACTAAAGCACTAATTTCATCTTTAGAAAATTCAGGAAAATATTGTCCAAATACTTAATTAATGATTTATTTTTCCAATTTTATAGCTTCCTCCCATTTATCTAACAACATAGTGTACAAATAATTTGAGATATCCTTTTCAAGAACATGTGGATATCTACTGTAATGACACAAATGAGTGATTACATATTCAATGACTTGCTTCTTCTCATCTTCAGTGAAGGAATCAAAATGCTCTTTGACATTGTCAAACCTGCTCCTCTCTAATGTCTTCATTGTTCTTTCAAAATGGGTATCAGGCTTGTAAGATGTAATATCAATAGGAATGGTTGCCTTTGGCACTTCTTTTATTGTCTTTGCTACTCTACCGGTATCTTTCATCTTCTTAGGTTCTTCTTTAGTATCATTACCCTCAAATTATGCTTGGAGAATAAGTTTCTGATTTCTCTTCTTTGGTACATTCTCCATCTTTGTATAGACTTTAGGTGCAGGTTCCTTTTTGGTTTGGATACTCTAAGTCACCCTTGTAATCTTCATCATCGGAGGTTCTTCATTAGTTTTATTTTCCTTTCCTTTCCCACTTGTGGCAAGAGCAATACTGGTTTTGGCTTGTTCATCCTGGAGTACCACAATATCTAGTTTTGCCTTCTTTTTATCTTTAGGGGATGCTAATAGGTTATTAGCATAACCAACCAGTAAGTCATGGTTCACCTCATAACTCATACCTTTCATTTCTTTATTTCTTGGCTCAATTGCTTGCATCAAACAAAAATCAGTGGTAACTGTGAAAACAATGTCTTTTGCAAAATGACTTACCACATCTTTAGGCAGTCTCATTCTCATGCTCAACTTCTTCTAAAACTCACTGAAATACTTATTCATATTAGCAAGGAAAGTATTATGTATAGCCTTGATGTTGTTCTTGATTTGTGCAGATACCGGTAGATCCTTTGACCATTCAATATCACCTATTCCCGGTAGCAAATTTTGAAAATAAAAGAATAACCCAACCAATAGCTGTCCATACTTGAACTTTAGACTATTGTCCTTCTTGATAGATTGCAAATTTAGAAACAGTTATCTCCTAATAGCCTCGCAAAGATTCTAGTCTGCATTTTCAACTATCATCTTATAAGATGTATAAATTGTTGCAGATGGCACACTATTTAGTCTACTGGAGTAAAATACCCGGTAGCCTATCACCATTGCTGCCATTTCACCGTTGGGTCTCTGATATTGTTAACAGAAAAAGTATGCTTATCAGATATTGAATCGGTTAGTGAGAATACCATCTCTTTTGAAATCCGTCTCAACTCAGGTACTTCACCGATTGAGAAATAACCAGTTATAGCCTGAATGCCTTCCTTGGTAATTATGTGAGTTCTCTCTAAGTACATGTTATCACCATGAACCCGACTCAAAATAATTCTGATATGCTCTTCCTCAAAATCTTCTAGAAAATAAGCGACGTTGTGAAAACCTTTCTCGAAAACCCTAGCATACTGTGTTTGAATCTTTCCATTCTCATCACAAAGGGATTTTAGTTGAGTGTAAATGTATTGTGATCCTAGATTCTCTATCTTACAATCAATATAACTTGACAAATCTCCTTTACTAAAACTCCACTCGGAACTTGTGACAATGCATTATACGACACAATTTGTTCTGCCTCTACAAATTTCATTGGCTCAGATATAATCATTAACCTCTCTACAGTCTTTGAAGATGATGTCATTGCAGATGAACAAGATTCAAAGTAGGATTTTCAAATAAATACCTTATTTCACACACACTGCCCTGTTTACCGGTTGAATGCCCAAGTGCACACTAGTTCGATCTTTTGCAACCTTCAAATCAACTTGATTGCAAATCACAATGCAACTTCAACAATTAGCAGCCAACAAACTCTTTTAGCTCAGCAAGTGCTCCAAATTTTTTTCTCAAATGTGTTAGGGTAAAAATGACAAAGTAAAAACTCGCTTTTATCCTTTTTACCTACTACATTAAATGTTCGCTAGTTAGGGTTACAAACCCTAATTTCATCGCTCAAGGAGAAAACCAGTTGATAACATATTGACAAAAAGGTTATCAAAATTTCATGCTTCAAAATTCTCTTACTGCTCATTCATCTCAAGGGGTTCGGAGGTGGATTTACCGTTGAGCTCCCCTTAGCCATATTCAAAAGGTTTAATTCACTGGTGCAATGCTCTCTTCACTGGGTGAAGGAATAGTTTCTTCTCCAGGTGAGTCATCATTTTTCTTCTTCCATATCTGATTCATTTCCTCTCTGGTTTCTTCAACATTAACTTTCTACTTTTCTTTCTGATCCTTAGAATAAATTGACCGGTTTTCTATTTCTGGATCTACAGAATTTTGCTAAGTGCCATGGTTTGTTGCAGTGATAGCAGGCCATACCAAATGATTTCCAAGGTCCTTCATTTCCTCTCCTAGTTCTTCTTTTGCAGTTCATAGCCACATGACCAATGTTATTACAAATGGTACAAATGACATTTGTTACATTTTCCATCTCAAATGGACTAAACCGGTTGTCGTAGGGTCTTTGCGAGTTCATGCTGACCCAATTGTCAAAATTCCTCATCCAAATGCCATTTGGTCTTGGATGCATATGTGGTACAGGATTGTTTTCTCCATATTTGCACTCAACATACCTATGTCCATACATTTTGCATGTGAAGCAATGACCTTCAAATTTCTTGGACACATACCTAGCATTAGTATTGTAGCTTGCATTTTTGTTAGGTTTCTCTTTACAAACATTTGCAGTGTGACCAGGTTTATGGAAAACAAAACAAATAGGTTTAAAGACCTTCTTACCGGTAGGCTTCTTGATCTTCAGAGTGGATTTATTCTTAAGAGTGTTTCTCTTAGTACCGGAGGATTCACCTTTTTCTGTTTTATGAAAACCAAGTCCAAAGGTATCACCTTTCATCCTTTGTGATTGAATTTGTTCTTCAAGCAAGGTAGAACTCTTGTTGAACTTTTCTAGTTTCCCATTAGCTTCAGTAAGCTGTTTGGTGAGATCTTCATTATGCTTTGACAAGTTCTCTCTCAGAGATGATGCTAAGTCAAGATCTAGTTGTAAGTTCTCCTTCTCTTCTCTTTCAGGATTCAAATGCTCATGCAAGGTAGCATTTTCTCACTTGATCTTGGCAATCTCTTGATCTCTTTCCTTGATAAGATCTTCAGCAGCTCTTCTGACTTCTAGTTCCTGACTCCTCAGGTTTAGCTTTTCACCGTTTAACTTTTCAAATTCCTCAGCTAAGGAATAAATATTGGCCTCATCTGAAGAACTATTGTCAGATATCTCTAACAGTTGTTCAGTTAGCTCTCTCCTTTTGACTTGTGAAGCTTTTAGTTTAACCCTAAGGGTTTCAAGCTCATTTTTGCTAGCTTCTAGCTCTCTATCCATCTCAAGGTAGCTCATGTCCCCCATGGTGGTTTCAAGGTTTCCTTCTAAGCGATTAGGCTTCAAAGAAGTTAGGTGTTGATACCAATTGATGGACTTGAAAAGCACTGAGAGGGGGGGTGAATCAGTGACAACAAAAATAAAACTACTTCAAACACTAACCAGTAGATGAACTTAACAAAACTTTTGAACACAATGCATGTAATCCAAAATGATATAACAACATCCACAATAAGTAAAACATCCACCATAACACAAGTGTTTGTACATGGAAAACCCAAATAGGTAAAAACCACTGTGGGATGGAACTCACAAGTTAACTATCTGCAGTAATAGATAACTAGCCGGTTAGGGTCTACAAAGTGCTCTGCTAAGAGCGAATCTTGTTAGATATCCCAAAGTTTGATTAGAATTTTGTACCCTGTTAAAGGTAGTACCCTGTTAGGAGTAACCTCGATGGAGGATTTCTAAACCCAAACTAATGGATCACCCTGTTAGAGGATTTGTACAAAGAAACTTATTAGAGATTACCCAGTTAGGGGATTTGAATTTTGTTGTGATTGTTAGAAAACAACGGGATTGGTTTGTGTATACACCTAAAAATGGTCTGAAGATAGTTAATTAAATACACAATTATTTGATTAATTCCCCTTCTCAATTAATTGAATTCACAAGCAATTTAATTAATTTATTTATTCATCTACTAGTAAATAAATCTACATGATTTATTTATATAGTTCATCTCGCATCCCCCTTTGATTAATTAATTTTAAATTAATTAATGTTTTGCCATGCTAATCAATTCTTCTAATCCCTAATTAAGATTAACAAACTCAAGTTTGTTGAGATTAATTGTCATTTTCCAATTATTTGAATTTTTAAATTCAAATGAGCACATGGCTCCTAACTTTAACCACCCAACCTAACAATCCCCTAACCTAACCCATTCAATCTAATCTTGGGTCTAACTAACCCTATCCTATCTTGCACATTCTAACCTCCTTATCCTAACCTCTCATGGTGTGGATATTCTCTCCTTGAGACACATGGCACTTTTGCCACATGTTTCCTCCCTTGGACACTTGCCCTCTCATGAGCAAGGCTCCTTGACACTTGTCACCACAGAGATGACAAGTGTCCCTTCCTCCAACCTCTTCTCCAACTTCCTCCATCTTGGCCCTTGATATCTTCAGATCAAATCTGGACCATCGATTCCTGCCACCTCAACTTTGGCCTTGGAAATCCTACAAATACCCCTCATTTTGGAGAAATAAGGATCCCATCTCATATCAATTAAGGCATTGTTACTATAGGCATTTGCATTTCAATTATCTAGTAATTAGCATTCGGATTTATCATAGCATGTTAATCTAGTTTCTTTAATCATGCATTTCATATCATCTCCATAGTTAATCATGATCAATTAGCTACTCAACTCTTGAGTTGTCACTTTGGAGGTCATTGCTCCGCTGAGAGCCCATCAATCCAACACCTTCAAGGTCCTCAAGAATAGAGGAAAATGGGACATTTCAAGGAAGGCTTATGGTTTGCATCTTTGATTTAGTTTTCAATTAAGCTTTCAATTATGTTTTTATTGTCTCATTATATGTGTATGCCTCTTATACTAACCGCATTTTTAGGATCACATTAATTGGCGCCCACCGTGGGGCCTAGCCTCTTTGATCTTTAACAAGTTTGCTTGCAAGAAATTTCATTGATAGGTTGATTAGCTCTTTTGGAGTGCAGATTAGCTCTCTTGGGCTCCTGAATCGCGTTCTTGGCTTCTTTTGTGGCATTCCGACACCTCAAATGACATTTATGGGAGATTCCTCAACTCTGTTTTTAAGTTTTTCTATACTTTAGCGCTTTCAATCTATACTTTAGCATTTTTGGTATGTATGGTGGCATTTTTGGCAAATTTGTCAGCGTTTTCAGTCTGTTGAACAACGTTTTTGGTTTGCAGAACAGCGTTTTTGGTTTGCAGAATAGCGTTTCTAGTGTGCAGAGCAGTGTTCTTGGCACATATGATAGCGTTCTTGGTCAATTTGATGGCGTTTTCAGTTTTTTCTTAATTTTGCAAATATTGTATGTTGCATTCCTCATTTCTGCTTCTAGATTGTCATTTTCCTGAACCTAATTTGCAGATTGTTAGTTTTGCAAGTACTTATTTCGTTGTGAAAGACCGGAGTTATAAACTATTTCGCCACCAAAGAATGCAATATAAACTACTAACTTTGTTTGCAGCTGCAGGATTTTGCACTTATATTTGTTAAATTAGGCACATAGACTAATTACAACGGAAATGAACAAACATGTCTTACGTGTCTTGATGATAGGCGAGTATGCTCTCACCTTTCTTAGGTGATCAGAAAGCTAGACTCATCCTTTGCTTTCAATTGCATATCTTTAGAGGGCCTATCACAGTGGGAAAAAGTAATCACCTTGTGAGAACGACCCAAGTGAGTACGGCTGGACCTAAGCATTCCAACTCACTATAATAAATAGGTCTCTAATAATTAAAGTCTTAGAGAATGGGATTATTTGAGTTTTCTCTTTCAGATCTCTCATATTGGGCATTTTGCAGGGCCTTGCGATCTCAATCACGTTTACATGACTACAGCTTGTTTCGGTACCTTGTTGGGCTATAGGCCTCAATCATGCTTGCATGACTTCAAGGGGTAATTTCAAACAGAATTCCTGACTAAGAACTTTAAAAATAGAAGCTACCCGATTCACCTCCGAAAGGGTGATAATCTTTGTGCAAGAGAGATAGTAACTCTCCCAAGACACTTGTCATATCGTGCCCCCATTAGCGTTTGGAGTCAGATAATACGGCGTTGAGAATCCATTGCGTGAGACTCAATGGCCATATTCTGATTAGCTATCGGGTGTGTACCTAAGTCAGCAAGCAAAGGTTTTCATTCTCAGCCAATCTCCTTAGGATAGACTGATTGATGTGTTTTTAACAATTAAAACCCTTTGAAACAAAAATATAATCTGATTTCTGTCTTTGTAAGTCAAGTCAAGATATCATCCATTAAAATACAACAAACATTGAAAACTCAAACTTCAAACTATCAAATTCACAAGTTTTGCAGCAGATTAGCTCTTTCAATCCAAACAGTCGCACCTACAGTCCAAACAGTCACATCTACAGTCCAAACAGTCTCACATACGGTTCAAACAATTGCATTTATAGTCCAAACATTAGCATTTTCAGTCCAAACAGTTTCTCTTTCAGTCCAAACATTAGCGTTTACAGTTCAAACATTAGCTCTTTCAGTCCAAACAGTCGCACCTTCGGTCCAAACAGTCGCATTTTCAATCCAAAGGTTAGCTCTCTTGGTGTTAATGTCATATTTCTCATATTTCAACATTAACTCTCAAAGGTTGAGCATATTACAGAGTTGGGTCAAAATTGAAATCTCCTAAGTTCAAACACTCAATTTGCTAAACCTACATATCATTTTTTGAACTTTAGAGTCACTGTATAGCAGAACAGAGTTCCTGGTTTGTCAGTCAGCATTTTTGGTCTGTATGTCAGCGTTTTTGGTCAGTATAGTAGCGTTTTTGGTAAGTCTGTCAGAGTTTCTGGTCCAAACAGTAGTGTTTCTGGTCTAAAGAGCAGTGTTTCTGGTCTAAACAGCAGAGTTCCTGGTCTAAATAGCAGCATTTCTAGTCTAAACAGCAGAGTTCCTGGTCATTTTGTCAGCATTTTTGGTAAAATACATCAAAATCAGAAAACAAAAACAACCCATTTCTCAAACAGTCAAACATAGAGAGTAGGTCATCTTGTTGGGTCATTTAATCAAGTTATCTTCTGTCAAAAACATATTCAAGAACAAGACACACAAAAAAGTCTCAAGTATTCACCTCAAACAAGTTAAAGATCAAACACCTTAAAGTGCAACAACACATTGTCTTTGATAAACTAATTGTTCAAACATAGTTTCTCATCAGGATCTATCATCCTTTAATCATGAAACTACAACGCTTGATCAGAATAACCTCGTTCTTTTTCATAGGATATATCATTCCTATTTGAACTTGGTCATATCAAAAATCACAAAATTTGCACTCCAAAAACTAAGATCGAAAAACTTGTAAACAAGAAAATACTTGAAAAGATCATTTTGTGTCTATACATCTACAACTTTCACCTCAACAATTGATCACTTATAACGACACATTATTCAAGATTTAAACCCCGAAAAACATTCAAAACATGTGTATGCCCATTTTAACCACGGCTCAAAGACCGAAAATTGCGGAAACAGAAATAGAAACGTTTGAGATAACTAAAGACTATAGAACCATGGAACACGAAGATGAAATACAAGTGGAAGAAGAAATAACAGAACAAAATATCAGAGACATCAAGAAAGATCCTCAATTCGAAAAATTTATGAAGAAATTATTGGAGGGAGAAAAAGAAAAATATTTCCTAATGTTAGCCAAATCTGGTGCTACACTCCCCCAAGATTTTGATGTAAAAAAATTGAAACAAATTGAAACTGTAGACATATAAAAATGACCATATTCCTAAATGAATATTTTATGTTCATTTCTCTATTTAATTAAATCCAATTTAATTAAATTATCCACATTCCTCTATTTAATTAAGTAAATTACTCAATTTATTTAATTAAATTCACTATATCCATTTAATGAATAAATCATTTTATTCAATTAAATTCCCCATATCCACTTTTTATTAAATTCAAATTTAATTAAATAGTTATCCCAAATTGAATAAATCAAATTTATTTAATTGCAACCAAATTGAATAAAATACTTTATTTCAATTAAATCCTATTATCCCTCCATCCACTTGCAAAATCCCAAACCCCTTTCTAATCCCTTCTAGAATCTTCTAATCACTTCTAATTAGCCTAACCCTCCTCTAAACTTTGTCACATCCCTAAGCAAAGGGAAGTCACTTCTCAAAACCTCAAAGTCTTTGATAACCATTAAAGGATTGAAGGCTTCCAACTTTCAACCACTTAATCCCCAAAGTTTCCAATAACCATTAATGGTTAACTCAAACCCTCCTACATGGTTAAAACATTTGTTTTGACTCAATCTTCATCCAACCCAAGGGTCTCATCAGGCCTTTAATGCTTTGACCATGATTATCTCTTAAACATTTGCACAAAGGTTTATCCTTGGATTAACTCTTAATCTAGTAGGTAATCCTAATTTAAGCTTCACCCTTAGCCTCTAGATAACCATGAGGTCTTCTCAGGCCTTTAATGCCTCCAACCCCTTCTCTCAACCCAACCCTATGTTGACACTTGTCACCATTTTATTGGTGCCAATTGTGCACATGGATCCACAACTTTCAAACTTGGCCCTTGATTAAACCATTCAATCTTGACCATCCATTGCCCTATTTTTGCTATAAATAGAGCTCTCATTCCTCCATTTTTAACAATCATCTTTCAATTTGAAGCATTACACTTATGCTCAAATTCTTTCAAGCTTTCTCATTTCATATATGCTCATCATTTAGACTCTCTTTTAGATCAGGAAGTAGACTAAATATGCATGTTAGAATAATTTATTTATCATTTTAGTTCAATCATAGACTAAATATAGTATGCTAGGATAATATTCATACTAACCCTGTCATCTTATTATCTAGTTTATTGCATTTCTAGAATCAGACATAGCTTAGAATACATCTCATACTAAAAATCTATCAGAGCATCCCTCGTT
This sequence comes from Cryptomeria japonica, assembly GCF_030272615.1. NCBI lineage: Eukaryota > Viridiplantae > Streptophyta > Pinopsida > Cupressales > Cupressaceae > Cryptomeria > Cryptomeria japonica. The sequence continues at coordinate 93,612,356 of NC_081406.1, read as the reverse complement.
CTTGCATTTGTCATCCCTGAACCATTTTACTCAGTAATCAGAGAGCAAAACATTGGTTTGAGGGACATTGTGAGATAGAGAACCATGGGACCCACCTTGGGAAGCTGAGTAATACGTTATTACTCCATAGCTTGCATCAAGAAGTCCTGTGTGTGTATGTGGACTAGTATTTAACAATATTTTCACATATTAAGTTTTATCAGCCCACTTTTCCCGCATACATTTCTGGCGCCCACCGTGGGGCCCGACCCCAAATAACAAATTGGTTTTTCAAATTAATGACTTTTGCAGGTCCGCGGGAAACAGGAATCAGCGCGTCGGAAACATTCCATGGCGCATCCGGTTAACAGTCTAGTGCATCCTGCTTACTGTTTAGCGTGTGGGATCCATACTCTAGCGCATAAAGACCTTTCTTTAGCACATGACTTCCCCTAAAATTTTCCTGTAGGTCTCGACGCAGGCGAAACACAGAGTAGCGCATCAAGTTAATATATTAGCGCATCCAACTCACAGTTCAGCGCTTGTAGACCATCATCTAGCGCGTAAAATTAAAACGTTAACACATCATATTTCAAATTTTCCTGCAGAACTGAGCGCGGGAGAAAGAAAAGGAACAGAGCAGCGCTTCCAACTCACAGAGTAGCGCATCCAAGCAACAGTATAGCACAGAGGAACATCAGTTTAGCGCATCTGGTTTTTATTGTAGCGCGTACAGTCCATTCTGTAGCGCATCACAGACAAAAACAAAAAAAAATTATTGTAACCGAATTGAAATTTTAGACTTGTAAAAGTCCCCCAAATCATCTAACATTTTCTTTTTTTTTGTTTGCTTGCAGGATTCTAACAGTTTCTTGCAAGTAGAGTAGGGGATTTTATTTTAAAAACGATTTCTTTTGTTGACCTCCAAATCGGAAATTTTGCTTTGTTGACCATTTCCTTTTCATAAATCAGAAACTCATTCTTTTAAGGTAAAATGAACACCATGTTTTTGTGGAGCAACATCTCCGCTTAGATTTTAGCAAATCACTAATTTGAAAGGATAAAATAAACCCAATTGATTGCTTTGTCTCGAAAGTGGAAGGAATATGCTCTCCCCTTAACTGGGTGATCAAAAATCTAGACCACTCTTACAGCTTTCAGTAATTCAAGCATTAAAACCTTTAGTAGGTTTGCCTTCCCGAGGAGTTGCAATCAACTCTTAAAGCCATTTATGGCCGGTGTGAAGGGAACGACCTAAGTGGGGAATGACTTTGATGCTAAGAATTCCAACCCACTATAATCAAATGTGGAAAGTGACAAAAGTCCTTTTCAACGGTTGCGCGCAGTGATTAGCCTTCCCCCAGTATCCTTGAGATACGTAAAGCTTTTGTTCTAAAGGTTGGGAAGCCTCTTGAGGGAGTTTATCACTGACGGCCAAACGGGAAGCCTGATTACGAACCATAGAATTAGAAGCTTTGAACTGAGTCAGTAACCAGACATTTATAACATCATAGTGCAAGGGTGGGGAAGAATCCGCCCCCAAGATTACTCACCATATATCTCCCAAGATAACTACTCAACTGTGAAGCAATTCACTTTGAGTTAATTTTTGGCAAAAGGCAAAAAAATGGGCGCCCTCTAGGGGGTGACATGGTTGTTTGAGCTGACGGAGTATCGAGACTAGTGGGCTATGATGTTATTTATGACCCTTGACTAAAGAGTCTTTCTGAAGTGTATTACTTGTATCCAAACCTGTTAAAACATTGGGGATTTGAACACATCCTCGTAGAACATACACTTTTTGTTAGATTAGGCAAAATGGTTGTACTTTTTGTGCTGTGCTTGCATTTATTACTTCAGAAAATCATCCATCACACTTGAAAATTTCTCAACAAAATTCAAAATCCTCAAGAAATCAACCAAATGGAAAAATCAAGGCAGTCTAGCGCATAAGAGCAACATCTTAGCACGTGAAATACTTCTGTTAGCGCATCCAAACCTCAAATTAGCACGTAGAGTTAAAACAATAGCGTTTTTATCATAAGGCAAAACAGTATAAATTTCTTTAGCGCATCCAAAAAATAGTCTAGCGCATGGCAGCAACACCTTAGCATGTAGGAACCAAGAATTAGCGCATAAAGTTTAAAAGTTAGCGCTTAACAAGCCTAGTATAGCGCGTAGCTTTTTTGAAAAAATTCCACAACAAATTTTCAACAGCCCTGACTTTAGCGCGTGGCATAGAAACATTAGCGCATACAGTCTAAAAGTTAGCGCGTAGAAGACCCAGGATAACGCATAAACTTTTGAAACTGTTAGACTGCCATTTTCAGAAAATCCAAACTTTAGCGCGTGTCTAGGGGCAGATTAGCGTGTGTGCTCATTCTTTTAGCGCATCAAGTAAATTTAGTAGCGCATGTAGACTCTGTTCTAGGGCGTGATCCAAAACAGGAAAACAAAGAGCAAACTGAGAGAAAAATTTGAAAATTTCAAAAACATTTTTAGAAGCCTTTTTCGTCAAACATCAGTTTTCATCAAAACAGAGTGACAAACAAACCAAAAAAACCTATTTCTTGAGCAAAATTTGTGTCAAAACAAAAGTTGTCAGAATCCTAAACGAATCGCACAATAGATGACGTCTCTCCTATCATAATCCGAAAATTTCATCATCAGTATCAACAGAATCCTTTACCATCTTACGGATTTCTATCTCAAAACACACTTGTTTAAAATTCTCAAATTGTCAAATCCAGTTTTCAGATCGGAAAGCTTTTATCTATATCATTTGACACGCTTTGTCGTGAAGGGACATCTAAACCTTCACTCTGATAAAGTAAGATTTAAAAAATTTCAAAAACAAAAATCAACTGAATCCAAACAAATCAGAGGAAATCATTGATCACTCATGCATGACTAATCCCCTTATTCTGAGAAGAAAGAACCTCTATCGTAACATCACGTTGAAGAAACAACAACCTAGTTTTTTCAAATTCATCAAGAGAAATAAGTTTTTATACATCAATTGTCAACTCTTCAAATCTCATCAGGTATTCCTTCATCACGTCAAACGTTATATCCAAAACAAATCTAGCGAATTTGACAAAGAACCTTTGAAAACAAAAGCATACTGTCAAAAGTCTGCTTTTAATCAAACCATAAACCATGGAGGAAAGATCAATCCAGCATTCTTGCCCGACGAGTGCATCACATATAACACATCTCAACCAGAACCACCAACATCCGAGCAACACATCGAAGAGGCTTTTGTCCCTTTCATCACTGAAAGTTTTTACTAAAATGCCTATTACTCACTCTCAACGAGACAAACAAAGTGAGACACACGCAGAATCAAGTATGAATCGCAGATTATCAAATCCTTTTGAAGTTCCACCAGTAGAAGAACCTGAAATTACTAAAGCCCTTCTTTGGGAATGTCAAGAAAACCCTTCCTTCCAAAAACTTGTTGAAAAACTCATGGAAAATGACAAAGAAAAATATCTGTTGATGCTTACAAGCAAAGGCGTTAAACTTCCTGAAGATTTCGACCCAAACATTTTTCAAACCGGATCTCGACAATATGCATATGAAGAATAACACAAAGAAGAAGAAACTCGCATACCTGAACAACATAACTTTGAACAACACATTCCAGAACAACGCATACCAGAAATGCGTATACCTGAGCTAGAAACACCAGAGCAACATATACCATTTACCACACCTTTTCAGCTGAGAACCAATACAAGGCAAGAACTTTTTCCTCGACAAGACAATATACCTTTGGCAGCCCTTACTCAACAAATGCAAATGTTGCAAAGGCAAATACAGGATATGCAACAAGGGACAACAGTGCAGTACTCTTTAAATGAAATTTGTCCTTACCCCTTTGACAGAAGCTTGAACATGGTGCCTTTTCCTCCAAACTCAGACGTTCCCAAATTTGATAAATATGATGGGAAAAGTGATCCCCGAGATCATGTTAAGGAATTTTGCACACTGAGCCTTGAATTTGCTCATGATGACACCTATTTAATGAGGTTATTCCCCAGAAGCTTGAAAGGGCAAACCATGGAATGGTTATCCAAAATCTCGCCACCTGTCAGATCATTTGATGAGTTGGTTAACAAATTCATAACCCACTATTCCTACAACATCCAACATGCCATAACCATGCTAGATGTTTGCAATACCAAAAAAAAGAACAACGAAACATTCATGGTATTCCTTCAACACTGGCGACGCATGGTCTCCAGATATCCTCGAGATATTCCTGAAAAGGAGAAAATGGAAATCTTCATCGATAACCTGAACAGTGAGATGAGTTACAGACTAAAACTTTAATGCATACCATCTTTCACTAAATTGATTGAAAATGGCATTCAAGTGGAAGAAGCATGTGTCAAAAAGGGTACACTCAAATTCTACAAGGAAGGAACAAACTCATCAAACTACAATAACCAGAACAACACCAACCTTTACAAATCTCGATTTTGGACTCGAAACAAAAATGAAGGCAACAACGAATCATATGATCCCAAATCTAAGCAACCAGTGCTTGCATTATTTGGAAATCCTCAGAACACGAAAAATCTTAAAAATGCTGCACCAAATGCTAACACATATGCACCAAACACTGATCACGGACAGCTCAACACAAACAACACCAACGATACTCAAAGCAAAAACATGAATCCAGGACCTAACACCAATTCACGCAACACAAATAATTTCCAAAAGCGTATCTTCACACCACTGGGACAATCATTAGAATCCGCATTCAGAGAACTTTTGGCAAACAAGATTCTGTCTTTGCCTCCAATCAACAATTATGAACCCCCAATCAAACCACCTTGGTGGAATGATTCGCACTATTGTGATTTCCATTGCAACAAGGGTCATAGAACAAACGAGTGCATGAGATTAAAACACATAGTACAGGACATGATTGATCGAGGTGACTTAACGGTCGATGGTCTCAAAACAAATGGTGATCACGAAGCCTTCAAAAATCCTCTCCCAAATTACAACAAAGATGGAGCATCAACTTCAGATGATACACGCGGAGCTCGTATTAATCACATCTACCACAACACCATCAACCACATATCAACTAAAGATCATCAAGTAAATGTCATCACCATTCGAGATTGACATGATCATGAATCAGTCAATGTCACAACCCGAACTCAGAAATATGTCTTGAAAGGACATACTACACCTACAACTACCATACCAAAAATCCAATATGACTTGGTTAGCCAACTACGCAAGACTCCAACTCAGATATCTATCCTGGAATTATTGAAACTATCACCAAAGCACAAAGACATATTAGAGCAAGCACTATTGAAAACCAATGTACCTCAAAATTTGGATACAGTCAGATTTCAAGCCATGGTCGCCCATATGACTGGACCTCATAACCTCACCTTCTCAAAGCATGAAAATGCTTCCTTGATCCATCCACATAATACTCCTCTCCATATTGAAGTCATTGTTTGCAAACACCGAGTAAAAAGTGTCTTAATAGATGGAGGAGCCGGACTTAATATATGTACTTTAAAGCTTATCCGTGCATTAGGCTTCTCAGAAGAATCTATTGATCCTTGCAAGAAAATTACCATAAAGGCATATGATGATGAGGAAAGGTCCTCTAAAGGAACAGTGATATTACCTATTCAAATAGGCCCAGTACAAAAGGATACTATCTATCAAGTCTTAGATATTGATCTAACCTACAATATTTTGTTAGGACGACCCTGGATACATGAAATGCAAGCAGTACCTTCTACGTATCATCAGTGTGTCAAGTTTCCTTATGATGGAAAAGAAGTCTCCATATCAGCTGATCACAATCCATTTCAACATTGCAACGCAATGAGGGCAGCCCAAGATAGTTTGGCTCCTCATAATAGAGAAAAGCAGCAATCTTCAACATCAGATCCACACACAGTAAAATTCAACTCCTTATGGGGAGACTTCAAGCAGAAAATGCAAATCAAAGACCAAGGTATGGGAGAATACTCTTTGGAACCTTTATGTTTAGTCAAATTGCCAACATCACCTAGATCGCATGGTTTGCCTACTACATCAACACATCTGGCCACTCAGCCCATCACTAAATTTGATGGTACCTTCATCCAATTGGGTACTCTAGCACATGAATCAGAGGACAAAGATGTTCTTAGCTGGTTATATAAAGATGAAGAAAAAAATCATAGAGCAGCCGCTCTGGACATTGTTCTACCAACACACCTGTATGAAAAAGGCTACTTAATCATGAAGCAAATGGGATATGGCGGTAAAGGACCTATTGGAAAACGCAAAGAAGGAGTCACTAAACCTATAGATCTTCCTTCACAACCTAGCAGAAACAAAGCAAGATTGGGTTCTAAACTCACGTTCCTATTGAAACAGCCACCACACACAACTACAAAACCTCAATGGAAAGTAAAGACAAAGTATAAAGAAGAATCCTGGCAGGAAGCACTCTTTGAATCTGCAGAAACAATCCGCAAGACATGGGAACGTCAGGATCAAAAGTTACATCAGGAAAAGCTTCTAAGTCACAAGAAGGCCCTATCTGTAGCAGTAGCTCATATTCAGACACCAATATCTCAAGGACAAATCATGTCATCTCCAGATACCGTTATTCCTCCCTGAGGAAGCACAGTCTATGAACAAATTCAGAAAGTAGAGGACGGATCTGACACAAAATCAACAAAAACCATCAAAATGGTATCCATCATCAAAGATTTGTTTTCACCCTACAACATACCAGTTTATAACATAGATAGAATCTGGGATGATGCCTATGAGACTGATTCCAATGAATATGAATGGGGTACATGCTCCAATGCTACTACAGATATCCCTAGTGATACTAATTCTATATCTATTTCCCAAGAAGAACATAACGCAAAAGATAGACCTCTTGAATTTGGACCACAAAATATCTATGACGCCGAGGAAAGCGAACAGGAACATTATGAGCAAGTATATGTAGAGGATAATACCATCGAAGACCTCAACAAAATCTTGAACTTCTTTAAAACCAAGAACAATCACGATGAAAACTCTGTCCTAACACTCACAGTAGCCGAACTTGATCCACCTAACGATTCCTTACCACTTGTCTTTCCTGACCTCATCGACTGGGATGAACCTGAAATCCATGATATACCAAGTTTCCCAAATGATGAATCTATTATCCATTACCTATGTACCATAAATCCGGAAACAGGCTCTACTAGTGAACAAAATAACGATGTCTACAACCCAGGGAGTGCCAAGTCTCTCAGTCGCAAAAATGAACCAAACAAAGGATCTGATGCTGAAAACCAGTCAATGGCAGCTCTAGATCACAAAAAAGTAAAAATAAAGGATGCATCTGAGGGTGAAAACCTTTTTAAGGTACCTAACGATGGAAGACTTGACACTCTTCCTGAGCACTTTCATGAGCGATCACCCATATTGATTGAGCCCACTCAATCAATCAACATTGGCACCATAGAAGCAGTTAAGAACCTACACCTTGCAAAATCTCTGACAGAGGCAGAAAGATCAGCATTTATCATTTTCTTTAAAGAACAGCAAATTAACTTTGCTTGGTCATATGCTGATATGCCTGGAGTAGATCCACACTTAATCATGCATCATCTGTCCATTTCTACAGGAGTTAAGCCAATCAAGCAAAAGCTACGAAAGATGAATCCACAGTGGCACTCATGGTCAAAACTGAACTAAAGAAACTCTTAGATGTTGGATTCATCCGACCCATTGACTATGCGGAATGGATTTCCAACATCGTTCCAGTATCAAAACCAGATGGTAGTATCAGAATCTGCACTGACTTCAAAGACGTCAACAAAGCTTGTCCAAAAGATGACTTTCCTCTGCCCAGTATCGACATAATTGTAGATCTCACAGCAGGCCATGCGATGCTCTCACTAATGGATGGTTTCTCAGGCTATAATCAAATCAAAATAGCCCCAGAAGATCAAGATAAAACTGCGTTCACTTGTCTTTGGGGAACAAACTGTTGGAATGTTATGCCTTTCGGCTTAAAGAATGCAGGGGCCACTTATCAAAGAGCAATGACCACAATATTCCATGATATGATGCACACATTTATGGAAGACTATGTGGATGACTTGCTAGCTAAATCCTTCACCAGAGCAGAACATCTGGGCATCCTAACAAAAAATTTTGATCGATTGGAGAAATTCCAAGTCAGACTTAACCCTAAGAAGTGTGTCTTTGGGGTTACATCAGGCAAGTTACTAGGCTACATAGTCTCAGCTAAGGGTATTGAAGTAGATCCAGCAAAGGTACAAGCCATCATGGACATGCCACCACCAAAGAATATTAGTCAACTTAGATCTCTACAAGGACGACTTCAGTCAATCAGGCGATTCATCGCTCAGCTAGCAGATAAAAGTCTACCCTTTAACCATTTACTACACAAAAATGTACCATTCAAATGGGAGGCTAAGTGTGCAGAATCTTTTTACCAAATCAAAAAGTACCTGATGAATCCACCAGTTCTAGTACCACCAGTCGCAGGAAAGCCACTTATCCTATATATCTCAACAACAGATATATCGTTGGGGGTATTATTGGCACAAGAAGATCAACAAGGAAAGGAACGAGCCATATATTACATCAGTAGGACATTGAATGGCTATGAACTCAACTATACATTCATTGAGAAGGTTTGCTTAATAGTGGTCTTCGCATCTCAGAAGTTCCGACATTATATGCTAACACACACCATCAAGCTAGTTGCAAAAATTGATCCTCTCAAATATCTACTCAACAAGGCAGCTCTTACAGGCCGATTAGCTAAATGGGTCATGATTCTCAGTGAATTTGACATCCAATACACAGAAAGACGAGCCATCAAAGGACAAGCAATTGCAGATCAGTTGGCCGAAGCACCCCTACCAGGAAAACACACCATGGAGATTGAATTTTCAGACAGGGATGTTCTTGCTTTTTCTACCAAACACTGGACCCTATACTTTGATGGATCCTATACACAACATGGTTCCAGTGCCGGCATTCTGTTCATCACTCCTGAGGGACACATTATATGAAGATCATACAGGCTTATGTTTCCATGCACCAATAATGTGGCTGAATATGAGGCACTGGTCATAGGCATCAAAATGACCGTAGAATGAAAAATCACAAAGTTAAAAGTCTATGGGGACTCTCAACTGGTCGTCCATCAAATCAACAATGACTATCAGACAAAGGATGACAGGCTACCACCATATAAACGAATGGTGGATGACTTCAAATAGTATTTTGTGCACATCACCTTCAAGCAAATACCAAGGTTGAACAACAAAGTAGCCAATGCAATGGCTACTATCGCTTCATTACTACAAATTCTAGAGCAATAGAGTCATTACGAGTTCCTGGTAGAGCAACTGTTCTCTCCCGCCTATGACCATTCTGAATCCCATGTTATCTACGCCTTGACTGGTTCAGATTCTCTGTTATATGGACCAATATATGACTACCTCAAACACAATATCTTACCCATTGACCAATCTCGTAACCAAAAATGTAACTTTATCCGACAAGCTGCCCATTACACCCTTACCGTTGATACTTTATATCGTCGAGGTCTCGATGGTACTCTTCTTCGTTGTCTTGATCGTAATAATTCTGATTCTGCTTTACATGAGCTTCACGAAGGTATTTGTGGCACACATTCAAGTGGCACTACTCTTGCTAAAAAGCTTCTAAGGATGGGATACTACTGGCCTACAATGGAGAAATATTCCTATCACTTCACCAAGAAATGTCCTAAATGCCAGATCCATGGTAATCTCATACATGCACCAGCATAGGAACTGTAGCCCTTTACAACATCATGGCCCTTTTGTCAGTGGGGACTAGACTTGGTTGGCAAAAGTCATCCTTCATCTTCAAATGGACACAAGTTCATTATAACTGCAACAGAGTACTTTACCAAATGGATAGAAGCAGTTCCCATGACCACAGTGATTAGGAAACAAATTGCCTCTTTTATCCTCAATTATCTGATCTGCAGATATGGTATTCCAAGTTCAATCATCACAAATAATGGACGGCCCTTCAAGAATCAAGATGTCCAAGAACTATGTGAGAAATTCAAAATCCAATATAGGTTCTCTACACCATATTACCGACAGGGAAATGGTCAAGCGGAAGCATCTAACAAGACAATACTGAAAATCCTCAAGAAAACAGTGAATGATGCAGGCAAAGATTGGCATGTACAACTCAATTCAGCACTTTGGGCATACAGGACTAGCATCCGCATACCTACCGGAGCAACACCATACTCATTGGTATATGGATCAGATGCTATTTTACCCCTAGAGGTAGAGATCCCATCTCTCAGAGTCTCTTTGAAAGGCTTAATCCCAGATGAAGAGTATCGAGTTAACCGCCTACAAGAACTTGAGCTATTAGATGAAAGACGCCAACATGTTTATACTTATCTCAAAGCATATCAGCAACGCATGTGCAGGAGCTACAATCACAAAGTCATTCCTCGCAACTTCAAGGTTGGTGACTTAGTCCTCAAAGAAAATCCAAAAAATCAGCAAGATCGAGAAAAGAAAGGGAAATTTGAGCCTAACTGGTTGGGTCCCTATGTTATCATATCAGTTTATGGATCAGGTGCCTATCAGCTAACAAATTCTGAAGGAGATGTGCTCGACGAACCAACTAACAGCATTCATCTGAAAAGGTACTATACTTAAGTGGCCTAGTGCACGGAAAAAGCCAAAATAAGCAAAAAAAAATCAAAAAATCCAGATAAAGCAAAAACAAAGTACAATAAAAACAAAGGGTGAAAACCTGGTCAACAGGCGCTCTTGTGAAAGAATGGCTCCTCCATCTATATCCATACCATTTTATCCATACAAACACTATCGGTCGTCGCCCGACACTTAGCAAATATCCATTCAGGACATACTTAGCATAGTCACTATCCTGATTTGTCTATATATATCCTCTTACCACTAATCCACCATGGCTTGGAATCACTATATATATTCACATCAAGAGGCACACTCAGCTAGGGGCATGTAAATAATATCGCAAACACTCAAGACATCAAGACTAGATGCAAAACTCAACAGCATGACATCCAACAAACAACTACGCTTCATCGCCAAACAAAACCAAACAAATCAAAAATACCAAGGATGGATGATTTTCTGAAGTACTGAATGTTGCACTATAGCATAAAATCTTAACTAGTTTTGCATTTTTTGAACTTTTTTGAATTATTGGATTCTCTTCCTTGTCTCACTAAATGCTTCACAGCTAGAGGTCAAGGGGAACTTCCAATATTTTCTTAGTCTTCTGTCTGGGAGGCGATCACTTGTACTGAATACATGCCTCGGGACGTGATACATCGAATATCACTGAAGGCCTGATTCCACTTCACGCATACAAATGATCAAATCTTGTCTGTTTACGCAATATGCACTCAGGTCGTCCTGGTTCAATTATACCTTGACGCTTGTGCTATCTTGCAAAATCAAACATCATGTAAATTTTTCTTAGGTCATTATGGTTCAATTATACCATTATGCTTGTATAAATTTTCAACATATCCTAAACAAATCAATGCTCAATGATGATATCTACAAAGAAAGCAAACAAATGGTCATATCAGATGGCAAATACAGAATGAGGGATGCTCCAAAAACAATTAGTTGCATATCATTATTGCATATCATTTTACAAGTAGTTTGCATATCATTTAACATCATTTACATATCACGATACATTTAGCAGCATATTTGTGTAGGGGAAAAAAGCGAGACTAGGTTAATCATGCCCTAATCCTACCTTTCGACACACATTATGGAATACGAAAGAGCCTAGAGATATCGCACAATTGGCTACTTCTTTTGGTGAAAGAGAGAGCCACGAGATATCTATTAGGATTTCTATTCCCTTGTTGAAATTGTAAGATCAAGTAATGCAAGTTCAAACCCTAATCTCAAAATGCAAGTATGAACTAATAACAAGATTGCAGAATTGAGATTAAACAATGAACAGCTGTAAGTGTAAGGATAAAATAAGAATGCAGATATGTACCCAGAGTCGAAATCGGACTGAAAATGTTCGGGACGGGGGCGCGGGCGCCACTGTCCTGAAAACTGCACCGGAAACCACTGTTCTGCACCCTGAAACACTGTCGGAAAGTCGTCGGAAAGTTGTCTGTCCTGAGGACCAGGGCGCCCAGCGCCTCTGTCCCAGGGACCAGGGCGCCCAGTGCCCCTGTCCTGGCAGGACCAGGGCACCCAGCGCCCCTGTCCCGGTCTTCTGAGCTGCAATTTCACACCGGGTTCTGCCTCAGCCTTCTCTCTCCGGATCTGTGTCCCGCGGCATCGTCCGAATCCCGAAACCTGCAATAATATCTGAAAAGGGGGAGGGGCGACTATATAGGGTTTTGCCTTAGTCAAACCCCCGCTTCGGTGATTTCCACCTCCATGAATAGCCAAGTTGTTTTGTAAAATGTATTGTGTGTGCAGACCTAGTGTGTATGCAAGGTCCAAAATGCAAGAAAGCAAACTAGAGCAACCTAGAAAGTAAACCCTAATTACTTGTAAATGATAATGTAAATGCTCTAAATCAAGATGCAATGTGATCTAAAGCATGAATAAATGATGTATCAAAGCTTATGCAAAGACATGAAAACAATACGAAATCATACCCAACCCTCAAGGGAGGAGTACAAGCCAATCTTCGGTCGGTAATCTCTTATTGTTCTTCAATGTCTTCCAAGCCCTAAGTGGGTGAATGAATTTGATAGATGCTTGATAAAATGATGTTGAGTGTTGTTGAAGTCCTCAAAGATCTGCTCTTTCGCTGCATATGAAGTTCCTGGAAACAAAAATCTCATCCCTTCAAATGAGAAAAGAGAGCTCTTATGTATGAAACCCTAGGTCGTAAATTCGTATTTTGGCCGGCCTAGAGATTGAATATCCCGCCAATTTCTTGGGGTTAAGCTTTATTTTATGATTGGATCGTGCTCCCAAAATTTTGGGAAAAATGTCAGGGACCATGTTGCACGGGCGCCATGGTCCCGACAACTTTTCACCAAATTTTCAGGGCCGTCGGATATGATGATTTTAGAGAGAATCCCGAAGTTACAGGTGATTTTGAGATGTTTAGACCCCGAAACCAAGCCCCCAAGTTCGAAATAGGACTTAATTAGGGTTTTTGATTAAGTGGTGTATTGGAAGAATAAAATGCGAAGGGCACGCTTTAGTGAAAGGGCCCAACTTTATGATGTAGAAAATGATGAAATAGGGCCTTAGACCTAATTAATTTGATTAATTAAGTGCTTAAGGAGAAATGCAATGCAGAATGCAAAATGCACTAAGGCGGGTGCTAAACTAGGTGCGAAATTGTACCACCCTAGCGAGTGCGTACAATTTACAACACTACATTTAGCCCCCACTTTAGCGGTCATATGAGTACTACGTGCATATGCAAGCTAAAGTACAGAAAAGTAAACATTATTTGAAAAAGGATATATCCATAAGTCGTCGGAGGAAGCCCCCAGCGGTATCTGCAGTACACAGTTAGGAACCGCACCCTACAAAACAAACATTAGATCACAAAATCACCTAATGCTTACTAGGGAAAGTGATGAAATCTGTGAGTAGCTATATGCCCCCCCTGTTTCAACTTGCTTATTTAGGGAGGTGAAACAGGGTAGCATGTTTACTTGTGACAAATTGTGTAAGAGAGTGTTGATGAGGAGTGTTCACTAAATAGGCTTCATCAGAGCACTTTTTGGAACATCCCGAGAGTAGGAGAAGGAAAGTACGATTCCAATGCAACAAACGGCTCGAAAATCGCATCTCCCAAACTCAAGTTATGATAAAATGAATGATAGAAGAAAAATTAGGGTTTCAAGAAGTAAGAATAAACAAACGAGAGTATATACTTCAAAAGTGACACTTGTATTCGTCACTTTGTCGATTTCAGGATACTATTCAGTGCAGCGTAGCCCACCTAGCCATCACCATGCCTTCACGACGACCGGAGCGTCCCACGAGGATCGAGATCCTGCGCCAGGCCGTGATCGACGACGAGCCACTGGACGAGGTGAGTTGACTGAACGTTTGACTTTTGATTTTTCGCATGTTTGACTTTTCCGTGATCGAATGCGGACCTTGAATGCCGACCGGGGCCCACCTAGGGCACCATGGTCCCTGAGGGGCGCCCTGGTCCCCCCAGGGCACCATGGTCCCTGACAGGGGCGCCATGGTCCCCTCAGGGCGCCATGGTCCCTGACAGGGCGCCATGGTCCCCATCAGGGCGCCATGGTCCCCAATCAGGGCCTGGCGAGGGGTTACAAGGCGAGCATACAATGTACGACAGTTTGCATTTGCGATTTCGATGATTGAGTACTAATTATGGTCATGTTTTTGTTTTGCAGGGTCTCCTGTACATGAGAGAGCATACAGCGGGACACATTCTTCGCACTTTGCGAGATCAGATTCCACGGCTGACTCAGTCAGAGAGAGACACCCTATCGATAGTAGGATTGTGGTACGTGATTCTTATGCCGGCCATTCGATTTCATCCTGCGATGCTGATGGGACTGATGGAGAGATGGGATCCTGACACCTCTACCTTTCACCTTCCGGTAGGAGAGCTGACGGTCACACTCGAGGATGTGTACCGTATACTGCGTCTTCCTATCAGAGGAGCGACAGTCACATACACGACTAATCGGGTAGCGGAGGATCATCAGAGGGAGCAGATGTATTGCATAGGGAGAGTCATGCCGAGCGAGACGAGAGGCCGTATCATGGTCAGCTGGCTCTTACATCCTACAGGGGAGATACCACTTCTGAGACGCCTCATGATAGCCATCATAGCACTAGTTGTCTGCCCTAATGGGCAAGGGACACACATGCACGGGGGCCTCACATGGTGTATCAGAGTGATGGAGAGACATAGGAGAGTGTATGCATGGGGTTGGAGTATGCTTGCACACCTCTATCACGACCCGGAGGAGTATGTATTCGGACAGGGTTGTAGTTTGATGACATGCACACTTCTGCAGGTGTGGATCTTAGAGCACTTCACATGCACTAGGCCCGTCGGCTTTCCACTGAGTATAGCGAGCGAGCGACCTTGGGTGTTCGCTTATCCACTGACCAGCGAGTGGAGATTTGGAGATTTGTTATATTGGAGAGTGATTATTGACAGACTGACATCCGAGGTGATAGTGTGGAGACCTTACCTACTGATGCACAGATGGGATGGGATGGAGAGACAGTTAGCATGTCTACAGAGGAACCGCCTACTACGAGGACGATATGCACACATCATAGTCCCTTTCTACTTTGACCGAGTACGGAGGCAGTTCGGACTAGAGCAGTGTGTTCCAGCCGATGTGCCCATCTATACTCGACACTCATGGGTCCTTCCCAGACCTGGAGCAGTAGCAAGACCGATGGTAGATGATATTGAGACGACAGATTTAGAGGGATCAGATCAGGATGTAGTCACTGACTATTCTGCAGAGCTTGGAGCACAGCGCAGATATGTTTCATGGTTCATGAGATCATATCCAAGTCCTATCTTTCCACCAGATCATCCGACAGGCTATCCAAGCCCATGGAGACATGGAGACCAAGATGAGGACAAGGGATCCAGGTCAGAGGAGTCAGAGGAGGGAGAGGATCATGAGGAGGCGGAAGATCCTGATCCACCTACAGGCGATCAGCCCAGTGACGAGGAGGAGGAAGAGGATGCAGATAGAGAGGAGGATGAGGAGGATGCAGGTGATGATGCGGATGAGGATGAGGATGACGAGGAGGACGACGAGGAGGATGATAGAGATGCTGAGGAGGACTCAGATGCAGCTCCCCATCATTCAGGAGATGATACCATAGCTCTAGATCCACCTCCTATTCTCCAACAGGGGGAACAGGAGGCGATACGGAAACCTGTCACCAGTACTATCCAGCCTACACCCATCGTGGATAGAGTATATGAGCGAGGGGAGCCTAGCGGTTCTCAGTCACAGATACTACCATATTATGATCCCTACTGGCGTGAGGGAGATCCAGGTATAGTAGGTTTATATTGATTAGTTAATGCTTTGATGATATAGAATGGTAATAACAAAGATCTGTTCTACTGCCACAGCTAATGTGCAGGAATGGCGTTCCTTGATTCAGCAGGCAATGACAGACATTTCCATGATAGCACAGATCCCCAGTTCCTCACAGATAGCCTATAGGCCTCAGGGGAACGCAGGTCGGCATGAGAATTTGTTTTTCCCATTCTGAGTACAGGTAGATATATGGAGGGAGAGAGAGAGAGTCCTATCAGAGGACCTCCAGTAGGCGCGGCAGAGAGAGAGAGTCCTATCAGAGGACCTCCAGCAGGCACGGCAGAGAGAGAGAGTCCTATTAGAGGACCTCCAGCAGGTGCGGCGGGACCTAGTAGCGGCTCAGACCGAGGCTACCACCTATCGTGCGATCCTTATGGATAGGGATCATAGGAGTTCCTCTCGGAGTCACTCACGATCTGTATCGCGCTATACACCCATGGGTCCACCTCCACGGCCAGATCAGGAGGGAGGATCCAGTCGACACTCTCCAGCCACTAGCCCTAGAGATAGGAGATGATTGTATGATGTAGGAGAGGTCACATTTTGGATATACAGTGACCTATGTTTGTACACGATCCACACATATATATGTATATATACATGCTTCTCGTTTTTGTCTCAAATGTGTTATCTTTAATGCCTAAAACAATGTATATTTTGTTTTGGTTAAATCTAATACATTTGGTAAATGTACATGTATGTTCAGAATTTAATTTCTATGTGATTGATTTCTCAATGCTCCATGATTAAATTGATACATGTGTGACTTAATTAAAATATTTAATCAAGTACAACATTGATGATAAGGAAGAAATATGCATTAAGTCTAAGAATCATATAACTAATGTGATTTAATTTTGAACTTAAACACAACATGATACGATTCTACTTAACACACATAAAGACACTGTATAATATGCTAGCATAATGGAAATGTAAATCTTTCACAATTTACATAAATGAATTCAAGACAAACTATAAAGTAAGAAGGCACGCTTGTCAGGAACGAAGCAATATAGATTAAACAATATAACATTTAATTCTATTTTGCTTTAATTAAGAAACACTAACATATTATCCAATGTTGAAGTTTTGAAAAGAAGATAGATAAGAAATGAAGAATTTAAGCATAATATCTACGCAAGTGCATAGCATTGATAGGTTCTTTAAGAGGCGTACCGTCTACATCCACTATTTTGTAAGCACCTGATCCATAATCCTCAATAACGATATATGGTCCAAGCCAATTAGGACTAAATTTTCCCTTTTCGGCCGGCAAGGCATTCACATTGTGCTGATTCTCATAAAGGACTAAATCACCTACTGAGAAGGAATGTTGAATAACCTTATCATTATAACTTCGCTGTAGAGTTTTGTGATATGCTTGGATATGCTCAAGAGTGTTTATACGCTATTCATCAAGCATCTCAAGCTGTTGAAGTCGTTGTTCTCTATAAGAGTCATCATCTATTATACCTTTAAGAGAAACCCTAAGTGATGGAATTTCTAACTCTAAGGGCATAATAGCGTCAGCACCATAAACAAGATTATAAGGAGTAGTTCCCGTAGCAATTCGTACACTCGTTCGGTAGGCCCAAAGAGCGTAGATTAGCTGGTTACTCCAATCCTTACCATGCTTATTTACGGTTTTACGAAAAATTTGCTCAATTATCTTATTGGATGATTCGGCTTGACCATTTGACTGAGGGTAATACGGTGTAGAAAATCGATGTTTGATATGATACTTCTCAAGGAATTTCTTCACGTCCTTGTTCTTAAACGAAGTTCCATTATCTGAGATAATAGTGGAAGGTATCCCAAATCGAGAAATAATGTTTTCTAGAAGAAATTGACAAATCACTTCAGCAGTAGTAGAGCGGAGAGGAATAGCTTCTACCCACTTCGTAAAGTAATCCATTGCAGTTATAATGAAGGTGTGTCCTTGAGATGAAGGAGGAGAGATTTTTCCAATAAGATCCAAACCCCATGCGGAGAAGGGCCAAGAAGCTACTTGAGAGCGGAGTTCTTGGGCAGGAGCATGAATCAGGTTATTGTGTTGTTGACATTGATGACATTTTTTAACAAATGAAAAGGAATCCTTCTGCATAGTTTGCCAATAGTATCCCATACGAAGCAGCCTATGAACCAGGGATTTGCCCCCAAAGTGCCCCCCACAGGCACCCGAATGTACCTCTTCAAGGGCAATAAGGATTTCTGACTTGTTAAGACAACGAAGGAGAAGACCATCATAACCCCTTCGATAAAGGACATTAGAAAGGATGATATATCTAGCAGACAACTTGCGGATTCTAGCCCTAGTGTTCCTATTAGCAGAATCAGGGAAGGTACCATCGGTCAAATATCTTACAATATGCGAGAACGATTCATCTGAGTCTACAAAGTCACAACATGTTACCAAGCTAGAATCATCTTCAATAGCTGGAGAAATAAGATTGTGAATAACGAAGTTAAGATCGACCATAGGGTCCTCTAAAGATACTAACGAAGCCACACATGCCATCGCATCCGCATGTCGATTACCTTTTCGAGGAACAGGTTCCATGGTATAAGAATCGAAATTTTGTAATAAAGAGATAGCTAGGTCTTTATATTGTGATAATTTGTCCTGTTTTGCTTGATATATTCCCGTTACTTGTCTTATAATCAATTGTGAATCTCCATAGATATGTATGTGTTTTATATTAAGAGCTAAGGCTGCTTTTATTCCTACTATAAGAGCCTCATACTCAGCAATGTTATTGGTACACAGGAAATTTAGACGATATGATAAAGGAATAGACTTCTTTGTAGGAGAAATCAGAACAACACCTGCCCCCGATCCCGTATGACACTTAGAGCCATCAAAGTATAACTCCCAAGTTTCATCTTTCTCTATAGAAAGAATGAAGTCGTCAGGAAAGGATTCAGGGTTAGGGAATGAAAAAGGTGAAGGGGCCTCAACTAAGTGATCGGTCAACGCTTGTCCTTTAATTGCTCTTTGTGAAACAAATTTAAGGTCAAATTCAGTTAACATCATAACCCACTTAGCGAGACGTCCTGATAAATCAGTTTTAGAGAAAAGATGCTTCAACGGATCAAACTTAACCATGACGTGGACTTCTGAATTTAAAAGATAATGTCTCAATTTCTGAGTCGCAAACACCACGGCCAAGCATTGTCTTTCTATCACAGAATATCGGGTCTCATAATCGAGTAAAGTATGACTTATGTAATACACCGGACACTCCTTACCATCTTTATCATGTTGTGCTAACAATGCTGCGAGAGCATGAGAAGAAGCAGCTGTATACAGGATAAAGGGTTTAGAAGGTTCAGCAGGTTGAAGAATAGGAGGACTAGCCAAATACACTTTTAAATCTTCAAATGCTTGCTGACAATCCTCATTCCACTGAAAAGTGATATCCTTTTTAAGAAGTTGAGTAAAAGGAAAGGTACGATCTGCAAGTTGAGACACAAACCTACGAATAGCTTGAATCTTTCCTTGTAAGCTTTTAAGTTGAGATACATTTCGAGGAAGTGGCATGTTAACAATAGCATCTATTTTCTTAGTATCCACCTCAATCCCACGATGCAAAACTATAAATCCTAATAGTTTTCCACTATCCACACCAAAAACACATTTTCGGGGATTCAAGCGCATGTGATATTTACGAATTCTTTCAAAAATTTGTCGAAGGATTTTAACATGATCCATGCGAAGAAAAGATTTGGCCAGAATATCATCAACATAGTCCTCTAAAATCTTATGCATATAATCATGAAAGATAAGGTTCATCGCTCGTTGATAAGTTGCACCAGCGTTTTTAAGTCCAAAAGGCATCATTATCCAACAAAACGTACCCCAAGGAGTGGTAAAAGCGGTTTTGAATTGATCTTGAGGGTTAATGAAAATTTGATTGTAGCCTGAAAACCCATCCATGAAGGATAAGAGGGCATGTCCTGCCGTAGAATCAACTATCATGTCAATGTTTGGAAGAGGGAAATCATCTTTTAAAGAAGCCTTATTTAGATCCCGAAAGTCGGTACACATTCTTATTTTGTTATATGGTTTAGCCACAGCGACAATATTTGAAATCCATGGGGAATAGTCAATAGGGCAGATAAATCCAGCCTCCAATAATTTTTCAATCTCAGCTTTAACAAGCAGAGCCACCTTAGGATTCATTTTTTGAATCTTTTGTTTCACGGGCTTAGCATCAGGAACTAAGACAATATTATGAGTAACGATCTTAGGATCTATACCAGGCATGTCAGAATATGCCCAAGCAAAGATCTCAGGGAATTCATGCAATAGTTCTTCATATTGTTTTTGTTCTTCTTCATCCAAACATTTCCCAATTTTAATGACTTTCTCTTTATTGCAAGGATCCATCTTAACATCAGTGGTGTCACTTATGAGAAGATTACTTTGTTGAGGAGTATCCTTTAACTGAGGGAATTCTTTCACAATCTTATCGTTATCAATCTCTTTTCCAAAATAGGCTTCGGTGTTCAAACAATAAGGGAGTCCCCTATTGTGATGATAACGAGGAAGAGTGTCATAGGCTCCCAAGAACTTAGCTAAAGCGTCGTCGGTAGGGAAGATATCTAGAGCACAATCACCCGAAGAATCCTCATCAATATACTCAGGGTGTTGTATTGATGAAGATGTAGAGATAGCATTAACACTAATGCATGGTCTTTTAGAGGCTTTAGTACGTCTGCAGGGATTATAACCAAGTCCAAAGGCATAATGTTGAAAATTAGTCTCTAGAGGAACTCTTATCCCTTGTTCATTAGCACCACAACCTTTTCCATGATACCCATGCTTAGCGAAAATGCGAAAACCACGACCATAACGATCAGCCATTTCAGGAAGAGAAGGTGGTTTTTCATAAGACAAAGAATCAAACTCTTCATAATTATAGATGTGAGGAGAAGAAGTTTGAGAAGCGGCCACAAAATTATTACTCATAGATTCAGGTAAGGTTGATTGACTTTTAGCTTCTTCTTTCTTTTCAACTTTGTGATTTTCAGCTTCTTCCTTCTTTTCAACTTTAAGTTCTCTAGAAGGAATCTTATATTCACCCACAAAGGTAGGATTAAAATCAAGAGATCCCCAATCATCTTCTGCGAGAACCTTCTCAGGATCAAAATCCTTTTTATGTGTAGTTTCAAGTCGAGAAGGATTTTCTTCAGGAGTTCTAGATTCATCCAAAGGATTTTGATCATCGGAAAGCGAAGACTCATCGATAGGTTTCTTGTTTAAAGAGTCATCACTAGACGAGGATGGCTTAGAAGAATCTCCTCTGGAATTAGATGTTTGTAGACAAGCTTGAAAATTAGTATCTCCCATCAAAGTATATGTCTTATTGTTATAAATGAATTTAACTTGTCTATGCAATGTAGAGGGGACAGCTTGCATGCTGTGAATCCAAGGCCTCCCTAATAACAAGTTGTATGTTAAATTTCCTGGCATAACATGGATAGGAGTAGGCAAAGTAACAGGTCCTACTGTGAGAGGTAAGGTGATGATACCCAATGAAGTCTTAGCCACATTATCAAAGCCACGAATGGAATGAGAGTCAGGCTCCATAAGAGATGTATCCACATTCATCTTATGCAATAGATTGATGCTACATACATTAAGGCCAGAGCCATTATCTACTAGTGTTCGTCTTATAGCAGTGTCTTTCATGACAACCACAATCATCAAGGGATCATATTGTTGTTGGACTTCACCAGTAGGCAACTCATCTTGCGTAAACACAATTTGAGGTTTAGGATTCATCACGGAGTTAACAAAAGATGCTATATTACTAGATGTATTCGGTGGAGGAACATTCAAATCTTTCAAGGCATCTTGTAACATTCCATGATAAGCGGAAGAAGTTTGAATCAAATCCCAAAGGGATATCTTAGCAGGGGTAGCTTTGAGTTGTTCTATGAGATCATATTCCTTACCCATAACTTGCGAAATACGGGGAGCTTGAGGGAGAATTGGTTGAGGATTAGGAAGAGAGACTGGAATAACAGGAGGAGGATTAGGTTGCCTATTATTTCTGGTATGATAGGTATGGGCAACCGCATGATAACTCTCTCTAGTTATTTGCTTAGCATAATTGTAAGGACTTATAGGTTTTCTTCCTTGTACAGTGATGATTGGTTTATTCGGAGTACAAAAGGAATCATGATCATACCTCCCTTGGACAGTAAGGAGAGGAGTCTTAGGAATTTGAAAGGTGGGAGAAGGATAAGCACCTTGGACTTCAAAGAGAGGTTTGTTATATTCATTCAAATTTATCATGTTAACCAATTTAGAGGTCTTGTTTTTGTTTAAAGGTTTTGACAAAGCCACAAAGTCATCAAGAGCATCATCCAACAAAGCATGATCATATCGATTAAAAGGTTTGTCTTTTGATTCAAAAGGAGACATCTCCTCATAGAGGGGATTATTGAAAACAACCATGTTACTAGATTCAGGGGAAGAGTGGATAGGAATGTATCCTTGAGAGGAATCATTCGACTTATCTTTCTCATCACACCTAAATGGCATAGTAACAAGGTTTATGAGTTTTTGGTAAAATGAAGGTTTAGCATCCTTAGGGTTTAAAAACTCATCTAAAGCTTCATCTAATTCATCTTGGCTATACTCATAATAATCATCAAATGCATGAACATTTTGCAAATAAAAATCTGACATTTTGAAAGGATTGCATAAAATTTAAACACACAATACAAAGAAACACAAGTTTTCTCTCTTTTTTTTTTCTTTTCCTCTTTTAATGAAATGAAATGAAAACACACTAAATCTAGATCTAGATCTAACACATGCAATTCAAGAGGAAGCAATAAAAGGTTCACGTCGGGTTCACCAAAATGTGTAGGGGAAAAAAGTGAGACTAGGTTAATCATGCCCTAATCCTACCTTTCGACACACATTACGGAATACGAAAGAGCCTAGAGATATCGCACAATTGGCTACTTCTTTTGGTGAAAGAGAGAGCCACGAGATATCTATTAGGATTTCTATTCCCTTGTTGAAATTGTAAGATCAAGTAATGCAAGTTCAAACCCTAATCTCAAAATGCAAGTATGAACTAATAACAAGATTGCAGAATTGAGATTAAACAATGAACAGTTGTAAGTGTAAGGATAAAATAAGAATGCAGATATGTACCCAGAGTCGAAATCGGACTGAAAATGTTCGGGACGGGGGCGCGGGCGCCACTGTCCTGAAAACTGCACCGGAAACCACTGTTCTGCACCCTGAAACACTGTCGGAAAGTCGTCGGAAAGCTGTCTGTCCGGAGGACCAGGGCGCCCAGCGCCTCTGTCCCAGGGACCAGGGCGCCCAGCACCCCTGTCCCGGTCTTCTGAGCTGCAATTTCACACCGGGTTCTGCCTCAGCCTTCTCTCTTCGGATCTGTGTCCCGCGGCGTCGTCCGAATCCCGAAACCTGCAATAATATCTGAAAAGGGGGAGGGGCGACTATATAGGGTTTTTCCTTAATCAAACCCCCGCTTCGGTGATTTCCACCTCCACAAATAGCCAAGTTGTTTTGTAAAATGTATTGTGTGTGCAGACCTAGTGTGTATGCAAGGTCCAAAATGCAAGAAAGCAAACTAGAGCAACCTAGAAAGTAAACCCTAATTGCTTGTAAATGATAATGTAAATGCTCTAAATCAAGATGCAATGTGATCTAAAGCATGAATAAATGATGTATCAAAGCTTATGCAAAGACATGAAAACAATACGAAATCATACCCAACCCTCAAGGGAGGAGTACAAGCCAATCTTCAGTCAGTAATCTGTTATTGTTCTTCAATGTCTTCCAAGCCCTAAGTGGATGAATGAATTTGATAGATGCTTGATAAAATGATGTTGAGTGTTGTTGAAGTCCTCAAAGATCTGCTCTTTCGCTGCATATGAAGTTCCTGGAAACAAAAATCCCATCCCTTCAAATGAGAAAAGAGAGCTCTTATGTATGAAACCCTAGGTCGTAAATTCATATTTTGGCCGACCTAGAGATTGAATATCCCGCCAATTTCTTGGGGTTAAGCTTTATTTTATGATTGGATCGTGCTCCCAAAATTTCGGGAAAAATGTCAGGGACCATGTTGCACGGGCGTCATGGTCCCGACAACTTTTCACCAAATTTTCAGGGTCGTCGGATATGATGATTTTAGAGAGAATCCCGAAGTTACAGGTGATTTCGAGATGTTTAGACCCCGAAACCAAGCCCCCAAGTTCGAAATAGGACTTAATTAGGGTTTTTGATTAAGTGGTGTATTGGAAGAATAAAATGCGAAGGGCACGCTTTAGTGAAAGGGCCCAACTTTATGATGTAGAAAATGATGAAATAGGGCCTTAGACCTAATTAATTTGATTAATTAAGTGCTTAAGGAGAAATGCAATGCAGAATGCAAAATGCACTAAGGCGGGTGCTAAACTAGGTGCGAAATTGTACCACCCTAGCGAGTGCGTACAATTTACGACGCTACAATATTAAAACATACATCTCATTTTCAAGATACATCTCACAGCATATAAAAAGCATACATCCTGCATCATACATTACATCATATATTTATGCATTACATCATCACATAAAATAAATGCATCCATATCAACACATCACATGATCAAAAATGGTGCCATATATATATATATATATATATATATATATATATATATATATATATATATATATATATATATATATATATATCTCAAAAATGATCAAAATCCACAAAAACGTGTCCAAACACTATGTCCAGTAAAAGGAATGACAAAATGCTCAAAAATACAACAGAGACCATGTCTCTCAAGTATGACTATCCCCTGACGGAGATGGTCTCACTCCAGATGCACTCGCCCCTAGATCTCCAGGAGGGTCCTGTCTCGATGGACCAGTGACACCTCGGCTCTCCGACCGTGACCCAGTAGCTCGAGATCAGTTGGATCTCGACTGAGCAAAACTCTCCACTCGCTGATCCCTGGGTACTACCGCCTCATAATGCCTCCTATAGTACTCTGCCTCCTAGGCTCTCAATGCCAGCTCTCTCAAGGTGTCTCTCATGGACCACCAGCCGCTGCTCTCTGCATGTTGGACACTACCTCCTCCGCTCGTCCTCGCCGCTCTATCTCAGTATCTCTCTCAGTGGTCAACTTAGAAATTTGCCGCTGATAGGTCAAAATCTGCACCTGCAGCTGCTGAACGGTAATCTGCAAGGTCCGAATCTGCGCATCCTCCACATGACCTGGCACTCAAACTCGCAACGGTACCTATGCTGAAGGAACCCCTCCCACGCGGCCTGTCCTCAGTACTGGAGGTGGGAGTACATCCGTCCTCCTCCTCTATGCTGGTCTACTCAGCTCCTCCTCACCCCCCACTGCAGCTAGCACCTCCCCCACTCTCCCCTCTCTCCTGGCTCCGATAGCCAATCCACCTCTCCCCCTGTCTATCCTCCCCTGCCGCACCGCTCTCTCCACACCTCTACCTCCCCACCTCCCTCTGGCTCCTCTAACTCCTCCTCCTCCTCCATCCTCCCCATCATCTCCATCATCTCCCCTATCTCCCTCTTCCTCATCTGAATCAAATGATGGCCTCATCTCCTCCGGATCCGAGATCCTAGCCACCGCCCGCACAGCAAACAATCGAGCGAACTCGTCTGTCATCCCTGCATCCTGGATCTCTGGGGCATAGTCCCAGATCTACCCGGCCAACCCCACAAACTCCTCCACTGCCACGGCACTATAAATAGGTGGCCCCCAATCGACCACATCCTGCTGGCGTTGTGCATACAGGTACGCTCCCTGAGGAATACCCTGCTGGCACCCGAACTGCCTCAAAAATCGGGTCACCACAAACTGCTCAATAATGAATGGGGTCCTCCCAATCAGATACCTCGTCATAAATACAAAGGGCATCTCCAGCCCATCCTCTGCCCATACCTCGCATCTTGTATACGATCGCTAGGTGACCGTATCTATGTCATCAAAAACCCTCCTCCAATGCTCTAGTTTGCCCAGCTTACGCTGGACAACTAGACCTCTGTATCCGTAGGCATATGCTGCACCTATGGGCCTATCCCTGTCTACCAGTGGCCTCGCTGCTGAAATGTGCTCCCAGCACCATACCTGTAATAGGGTCACGCCAGCTGACAAACTGCCGTAACCGAGGTATACTACCTCATGCAGACTCCTGTAAAGATGCGCCAGTATCGCTGACCCCCATGCAAACCTCCTGCCCTGTGTGACCATCTCCTCCAACACTAACCCCCATCCCACCGAGAATCCCTTTGACTTGCGATCAAGACAAAGGAATCCCCCAATGAATCCTGCTAGTACGGATGGCAGGGATGCATAATCCAGGTCCAAAAACTCTTGCTAGGGGATCTCATAACCACAGACAGTATCATCCTGGAATATCTAGTGCAGTGCCTCTGTGCCACCCTCCTTGGACTGCTTGTATGGTAGTAGTGCCCCTACTACAGGGATGCGCAAAATCTTATAGCAATCCTCTGGTGTCACTGTCATCTCTCTAGTGGCAAAATGAAAGGTGTTCGTATCGCTATGCCACCTCTCTGCCAAAGCTGTCAAAAGCCCTCGGTTCACAGTGAACCGAGGCATGTCCAAGAGAGAGGTCAATCCACATCTCTCAATAATGTCCAAATCTGCCTGCGACAACCACGGTATCAATGTCCATGGTCTGGGGAATCTCTCCCTCGATTGTACCATGCCCAATTGCTCCTGTCAACAAACAACACAAATCCAATATCAGTTTCCACATCAAAACAAAGATATCAAAATCAAAATCAACATCAACAACATGAAACAATTTGCTCATCTATATCAAAGTTCAAAATCCTATCATTTCATATCAACTTGTAAAACAACTCAAGTTCTCATAAACCATATCAAAACTTGTAAAACAACTCAAGTTTCCCACCCATATCAGCTTGTAAAACAACTCAAGTTTCCCACCCATATCAGCTTGTAATACAACTCAAGTTTCCAACCCATATCGGCTTGTAATACAACTCAGGCTTCACACACATTGAATTTGAAATAGAACACGCAAATACATCATATTCTGATTAACAAAACACGTTGATATCTATACATAACTTGGAAAATCACAAATCAAAACAAGTTATACAAACACTCATATTGGATAAATTCATCAAAACACGATAGGTAGACAAAACAAATTTTCCAATCAGCCAATACTGCAAAAATTTTCAGATGCGCTAAAACACCCCCACGCGCTAGGCTGCCTCTCTTGCGTGCTATTCTATCTAACCTATGCGCTAAACTCTGTCTACGCGCTACAATTTTCACCCCATGTGCTACCTAACCCACCCCATGCGCTAGACTCTGCCTATGCGCTAATCTACCCCTCCTAGGCGCTACCCGTTTAGCCCTATGCGCTAGGTTAGTCCTACGCGCTAAACCCCCTTCCCTATGCGAACCCCTGCGGCCCCTATGCGCTAGGTCACCCCTACGCGCTAACCTGTTGATGCGACGCGCTACCCAACACTTTCCATGTGCTATTCTACATGTACGTGCTAACCTAATAATTTTATGTGCTAACCTATCTTTTTCGAACGCGACCCCTAAATTTGAACTCGATGCGCTACTCTAAACTTCGTATGCGCTACTCTAGACCCTAGACGCGCTAGAACGTTAAACCCGAACTTTTAAATTCAAAAACTGACTAAAAACGACAAAATCAAAAATCAAAAAAGGGTCAAAAACGTTGACTTACTGGTGGTCCACGCCCTACAGGTCTCCGGTACCTCCAGACGCGCTCAAAACGGTGTCTGTGATAAGGAATAGGCATTTTCTCTCCAAAGCAAATTCTCTTTCTCCAAAGTCGACAAAGCACAAATGAATCTAAATCAAGCCCTTTTCCCCTTTTATAGGAGGAAAATGAAATTAGGGTTAGCCAAATGGACCTGTAATATGGTCGCGGTCTCCCCTATACCATAACATTTGTAACTTATCGGGAGATGAATCAATTCACACATATTTTACATGCACGAAATCATACACATCATACGCAACTCATCAAATTAAAATCAAAATTTTTTATTTTTTTCAAAATATTGATTCATCTCTTGAGGGGGTATCACCATCAAATATCGAATCTGGGGCATCACATCAAATCTGGGGCACGACTGGCAAATCAAAAGAACGACACAACAATTGCATTTGATCATAAATCATGATAAGGCATCATTTTCTTTGAAATAACATGTGCACACACGTCACTTCAAAGAAGGCCAAAATGTAGACATATAAAAATGACCATATTCCTAAATGAATATTTTATGTTCATTTCTCTATTTAATTAAATCCAATTTAATTAAATTATCCACATTCCTCTATTTAATTAAGTAAATTACTCAATTTATTTAAATTAAATTCACTATATCCATTTAATAAATAAATCATTTTATTCAATTAAATTCTCCATATCCACTTTTAATTAAATTAAAATTTAATTAAATAGTTATCCCAAATTGAATAAATCAAATTTATTTAATTGCAACCAAATTGAATAAAATACTTTATTTCAATTAAATCCTATTATCCCTCCATCCACTTGCAAAATCTCAAACCCCTTTCTAATCCCTTCTAGAATCTTCTAATCACTTCTAATTAATCTAACCCTCCTCTAAACTTTGTCACATCCCTAAGCAAAGGGAAGTCACTTCTCAAAACCTCAAAGTCTTTGATAACCATTAAAGGCTTTCAACCTTCAACCACTAAATCGCTCAAAGTCTTTGATAACCATTGAAGGCTTCCAACTTTCAACCACTTAATCCCCAAAGTCTCCAATAACCATTAATGGTTAACTCAAACCCTCCTACATGGTTAAAACATTTGTTTTGACTCAACCTTCATCCAACCCAAGGGTCTCATCAGGCCTTTAATGCTTTGACCATGATTATCTCTTAAACATTTGCACAAAGGTTTATCTTTGGATTAACTCTTAATCCAATAGGTAATCCTAATTTAAGCTTGACCCTTAGCCTCTAGATAACCATGAGATCTTCTCAGGCCTTTAATGCCTCCAACCCCTTCTCTCAACCCAACCCTATGTTGACACTTGTCACCATTTCATTGGTGCCAATTGTGCACATGGATCCACAACTTTCAAACTTGGCCCTTGATTAAACCATTCAATCTTGACCATCCATTGCCCTATTTTTGCTATAAATAGAGCTCTCATTCCTCCATTTTTAACAATCATCTTTCAAATTTGAAGCATTACACTTATGCTCAAATTCTTTCAAGCTTTCTCATTTCATATATGCTCATCATTTAGACTCTCTTTTAGATCAGGAAGTAGACTAAATATGCATCTTAGAATAATTTCTTTATCATTTTAGTTCAATCATAGACTAAATATAGTATGCTAGGATAGTATTCATACTAACCCTGTCATCTTATTATCTAGTTTATTGCATTTCTAGAATCAAACATAGCTTAGAATACATCTCATACTAAAAATCTATCAGAGCATCCCTCGTTCTTGCATTTGCCATCTCTGAACCATTTTGCTCAGTAATCTGAGAGCAAAACATTGGTTTGAGGGACATTGTGAGATAGAGAACCATGGGACCCACCTTGGGAAGCTGAGTAATACATTATTACTCCATAGCTTGCATCAAGAAGTCTTGTGTGTGTGTGTGGACTAGTATTTAACAATATTTTCACATATTAAGTTTTATCAGCCCACTTTTCCCGCATACAGAAAAAAAAGAAAAGTGGTCCTCCTCCTAATGACGAACAATATGAGGACATCTTTGGTCTTAAAATTAATAACATGTCAATTCTTAGCAACACCAGAAACAATGAGGAAACTTACATTCCCACAAGGGAGGAGGTAGAAATTCTAAATAACACTCAATCCAACAAAGATACAAGAAAGGATAGAGATGATACAAGAAGAGATCAATATATTCCTAGAATGCAAAATCATGGTCATACAAGAACAAATCATGTTGATAATCCTATCATGACTCTCACACAACAACTACAAACATTGCAAACACAAATCCAAGATATGCAAAGAGGAAATGTTAGGTGATACTCGCTTCAAGAAATATGTCCTTATCCATTTGACAAAAACCTCAACATGATACCTTTTCCTATAGGTTTCGAGACTCCAAGGTACAAAAAATATGATGGAAGCACTGACCCTCAAGATAACATAAGAAAATTTTGCACAATGAGCATGGAGTTTGCACATGAAGATACATACTTAATGAGACTATTTCCAAAGAGTTTAACTAGATTAGCCATGGAATGGTTCTCAAAACTTCCACCAAGAATCAGATCATTTTCAAAGTTGATGGATAAGTTTGTATCCCAATACGCTTATAACATTCAACATGAAATAACCATGCTAGACCTGTGTAACACAAAACAAAAAAGCGGAGAACCCTTCATGACATTCTTACAATGATGGAGGCGGTTAGCTTCGAGGTATCCTCATACAGTGTCGGAGTATGAAAAAATGGACATTTTCATAGACAACTTAAACGATCAAATGAGTTATTACTTGAAAATGCAAGGAAATCAAAGTTTTGCAAAAATGATTAATAATGGAATCAGAATGGAAGAAACCATGATAAAGAAAGGTGAGTTGAAAATATTCAAAGAAGGAGTTCACCCTCCTAGCAACACTAACAACAATAATCACAATGATAAACCAAAATTTTGGAATAGAAATCGTAATGTCGTCAATGACGGGATAGTGGATAACAACAATGTAAAACCAAAGCAACCAATTTTCAATTTATCCAATCACTTAGCAGCAGCTCAACAAGACAACAATCACCAAAAAGTAACTATCAAAACTTTCTTTCGAAGACAATTTACAAACATTGGTGAACCCCTTGGGTCTGCATTAAAAACACTTTTCGCAAACAAATTGATTACATTACCAGAAGAAAGAAACTTTGAACCCAAGGTAAAACCTGCTTGGTGGAATGACAACCATTATCGTGATTTCCATTGAAACAAAGGACACAAAATAGATGCTTGTCAATGATTAAAACATGTCATCCAAGATTTGATTGATAACGGAATAATAATTGTGGATGGACATACAATAAATGAATCTCACATAGATTTCAAAACTCCGCTTCCTAATTATGAGAAGGGTGAATCATCAACAGGGCAAAATGGTAAAGGTAAAGCAAAGGTAAACTATGCTCATACATATGACAATGTGGTAAATGTAATCGTCGTTAAAGAACAACAACATCACGAACATGCTCATGTTATCACACGAAGTAAAGCCAAAGTTGTTTTTCCGAGTCCTACACACGTCATCCACTACCAAACAATACAATCTAGTGGATCAATTACAGAAAACACCCACACAAATATCCATCTTAGAACTTTTAAAACTATCACCTGCACACAAAGAGATTCTTGAACGAGCATTAGTAGATACCACAGTGTCCAAAGATCTTGATGTTGATCAATTCCAAACCATGGTGGGACACCTCACAACTCCTCACTGCTTATCATTTACCGAAGAAGATGACATGTCCTTGCAACACCCCCACAATGCTCCTTTACATATTGAAGTGCTCGTTCACAAAACATGAGTTAAACATGTTCTAATAGATGGTGGAGTTGGCCTAAATATTTTTTCATTGAGTCTTGTTTGTGCCTTAGGATATTCAGAAGATGCAGTTGATCCCCGTAAAAAGATCACCATAAAAGCCTATGATGAAGAAGAATGTTCCTCCAAGGGAATTGTGATACTACCCATCAAAGTAGGACCTTTACAAAAAAATACAGCATGCCAAGTTCTAGACTTGGACTTATCATATAATATACTCCTAGGGAGACCATGGATACATGACTTGCAAGTCGTCCCATCAACCTATCATCAGTGTGTCAAATTTCCCTATGATGGACAAGAAATCACAATATCTGCAGATTCAAATCCATTCCAATATTGCAGCAATCTAAAAATGGCTCAAGAAGTCATTGTTCCTCATAACAGGGAGGCATCATCTTCGAACACACAATCCAAAGAACAATCATTTGCCTCTATTTTATCAAGTATGGAAAAACAAATGCAGTTAAGAGATCAAGGAAATGGAGAATACTCAATATCACAATTACCACTCTCTCCTAAATCCTTTGAAAAACCATCAAACTCTAAACAACAACCAATTGTGAAACATCTTCCGATATTTGATGGAGCATTCATTAGTGTTGGAACCTTGTTAGAGGAGACAGAAGACAAAGATGTGCTACAGTGGCTATACAAAGATGAAGAAATTCAACAAAAGGTCAACAATGTCAGAATACCTACAGAAAAATATGGAAAAGGATTCAACATTCTTCAAAAGATGGGATACACTGGAACAAGTCCTATAGGAAAAAGAAAAGAAGGTATCTCAGAACCTATCCAACCTCATAATCAACAAGCTACAGACAAAGCAGGCTTAGGTTATGGACAAGTTACTCTACCAGAAGACACATCTTCTAACCAACAAAAAGAAGAATATGAAAACAGACAAGAACAACTTGCAATTGAAAGGGAAGAAGCATCTGCAAAGCAATGATCACAACCAAACATGAAATGGCAAAAGAAACAATCCTCAAATCAACAAGAGAAACAAACCAATAATACCTCCCAAGCAGCATTAACTCTCAATCAAAACAAGCATGAACCTAATACTAATCAAGGAGAACTAATAGTAAAGTTGACAGAACTCAATCTCAGTCCAGAAGAAGTTGAATATGAGAGAAGGAAAGATATAGCAAGACAAACAGAAGAAACACATCAAAAGCTATATGAACAAATTTGTAGATTGCAAGCTGCAAGTGAGACAGATTCTGACGAATGGGAATGGGATTCACATGATTCTGAAGAATCAGCTGAAGAAAATTGCTTTAAAGAAGATGTAGGAGTCGATGTAGTTCACACGTATGCAGGAAAAACGTTAGGAACTAGTTCACTTGAATTAGAATCACATTCGGCTAACTTGGAATTAATTGAGGACGATCAAGAACTTCCTGGGCGAGGTCATTCTAATGAGGGTACTGTTCTGGACATTGACATACATATTGAAAACTTTGATAACTCAATCATGACACTAAATACTCTCGAAACATCTCAACCAGATGATCCTTTACCTCTACTCCACCCTGAACTTATTGAATGGGAAAATGAAGGACATGCTGCCATTGATACCTTTCCAAATGACTATGCCATATCTGTATATCTTAATGCAATCGAACCCGCAACAACTTCAACCAAGAATTCAGCAATGCATCTTCCAGTCAAGTGGGTGCCAAATCTCCTAGTCGCAAAAGCGAAAATAAAGAAAACAATATCAGGTCTAATGTTGAAAACCATTTCTTGGCAACATTAGATCAGGAAAAAGTAAAAAGAAAGGACATATCTAATGATGAAAACCTCCTCGAGGTGCTGGAAGATGGGAGATTTGACACTTTATCTGAGTACTATCAAGAAAGGTCATCAATTTTGATTGAACCAACAGAAGCAGTTAACATTGGGACATCAGAGAAACCCAAGATCCTACATCCAGCAACTTCCCTAACAGAAAAGGAAAGGAAAGAATATATGGAATTCTTTACATGAAGACAAATCAATTTCACCTAGTCATATGTAGACATGCCAGGGTTGGATCCAGAGCTTATTATGCATCACTTGAATGTCAATCCAGGAGCCAGACCAGTCAAACAAAAATTAAGAAAGATGCATCCACATATTGCTCTCTTGGTTAAAGTAGAACTAAAAAAAATTACTAGATGTCGGATTCATTGGACCTATAGCATATCCTCAATGGGTATCAAACATTGTTCCTATTTCAAAGCTAGACAAAAGTATCAAAGTATGCACAGACTTCAGAGATCTTAATAATGCATGTCCAAAGGATGACTTTCCTTTACCTAACATCAACATAATTGTAGATTTAATAGCTGGACACTCCATGTTTTCTCTAATGGATGGTTTCTCCGGATACAATCAAATTAAAATAGCACCTGAAGATCAAGAAAAGACAACTTTCACATGTCCGTGGAGTACTTTCTGCTGGAACGTCATGCCTTTTGGATTAAAGAACACAGGTGCCACATATCAAAGAGCTATGACAACAATATTCCATGACATGATGCATACATTCATGGAAGACTATGTGGATGACATCATGGCAAAATTATACAACAGAGAAGAACATATTGAAATACTAGAAAAGATCTTTGATCAGTTAGAACAATACAAGCTACGACTAAATCCTAAGAAATTTGCCTTTGGTGTCACTTCAGGAAAGCTATTGGGATACATTGTTTCAGCTAGAGGTATCGAAGTAGATCCAGCTAAGGTCAAAGCAATCATGGAAATGGCATCTCCCAAGAATATAAGTCAACTCAGATCACTACAAGGAAGATTGCAGTCAATCAGAAGATTTGTGGCTCAACTAGCAGATAAATGCCAACCATTCACCCATCTATTACATAAAAATGTTCATTTCAAATGGGACCATCAATGTGAGGATGCATTCAACAAGATCAAGGCATATCTCATGCAACCACCCATTCTAATGTCACCAATTCTAGACAAGCCATTATTGCTCTATGTATCGACCACTGAAGTATCATTAGGAGTTTTGTTGGCACAACAGGATAATGAAGGAAAAGAGCGAGCCATCTACTACATCAGTAGAACACTAGTGGGATACGAGCTCAACTATTCCCCAATAGAAAAAGCATGCTTGGCGGTAGTTTTTGCTTCTCAAAAATTAAGACACTATCTACTCTCTCACTCCATCAAGTTGATAGCTAAAATCGATCCATTGAAATATTTGCTCAGCAAGGCAACATTGACAGGACAACTAGCAAAATGGATCATGATCCTAAGTGAATTTGATATTGATTATGTAGATAGAAAATCTATCAAGGGACAAGTCATCGCAGATCAACTAGTAGAGGAACCACTTCAAGATGATCATCCTCTACAGATTGAGTTTCCTGATGCTGATATCCTAACAGTCACAACAAAAGCATGGCAACTATACTTTGATGGTTCATATACACAGCACGGATCAGGAGCAGGAATTCTATTTATCACACCACAAGGTCACACCATCCCGAAAGCATACAAATTAAGCTTTACATGCACCAATAACACCGCTGAATATGAAGCTTTGGTTATGGGTATCAAAATGGCTGTGGAATGGCACATTACACAACTTCATGTCTTTGGAGATTCTCAGCTCGTCATCAATCAAATCAATGATGACTATCAAACAAAAGATGACAAACTCATGCCTTACAAAAAGATGGTAGATGACTTCGAGAAATATTTTGTTGAAATCACTTTTGAACAAATTCCAAGAAATGATAACAAAGTAGCAGATGCCATGGCCACACTTGCTTCTCTATTACAAACACAGGAAAATCAAGAGCATTATGAATTCCTGGTTGAAGAGTTGTTTTACCCGTCTCATAATTGTCTTGATTCCCAAACCATTTGTCAACTTATAGGACATGATTTCTCCTGCTATGGCCAAACTTATACATACCTAAAAGATAACATCTTACCTCATAACTTATCAAAAAATCAAAAGAGAAACTTTATTCGCCAATCCTCTCATTATACTCTTGTCGCAGATACCGTATTTAAACGAGGTCTAGACGGTACTCTTTTAAGATGTCTCGACCAAGAAGAATCTAAGAAGGCCTTAAAGGAAGTCCATAATGGCATTTGTGGCACTCATTCAAGTGGTCTTACCCTTTCAAAAAAAACTCATAAGCTTGGGCTATTATTGGCCGACTATGGAACGAGAGTCTTTTCAGGTAGCCAAAACGTGCAAACAATGTCAGATCCATGGAAACTTGATCCATGCACCAACACAAGAACTTCATGCTTTGGCAACATCCTGGCCTTTTTGTCATTGAGGTCTTGATCTAGTAGGAAAAATAAATCCTTCTTCATCAAATGGTCACAAATTCATCCTTGTAGCTACAGAATATTTTACAAAATGGATCGAGGTAGTACCTCTCACAAATATCACAGGAAAACAAATTGTTGCATTCATCTTGAATTACATCATCTGTCGCTATGGAATACCAATGACCATTATCACTGATAATGGGCGACCATTCAAGAATCAGGATGTACAAGAGCTATGTGAGAAATTTAAGATCCAGCACAAATTCTCCACACCCTATTATCCATAAGGGAATGGGCAGGCAGAAGCATCTAACAAAACTATTCTGAAAATCCTCAAAAAGATAGTGAACGATGTTGGGAAAGATTGGCATATTCAACTAAACCTTGCTCTTTGGGCCTATCGCACCAGTATCCGCACACCAACAGGTGCCACACCTTTCTCTCTTGTATACAGATCAGAAGCCATATTGCCTATCAAAGTAGAGATTCCCTCTCTACGTGTATCACTAAAAGGTCTCATCCCAGATGAAGAACAAAGAGTGTCTAGACTACCAAAGTTAGAACTGATCCAGGAATGAAGACAAAATGCCTTTGACCATTTAAAGGTATATCAACAAAGAATGTGCTGAAGTTATAATCACAAGGTCAAACCACGAATTTTTCAAATGGGAGAACTAGTACTAAAGGAAAATCCACAAAATCAGTCAGATCGAGAAAAAAAGGAAAATTTTGAACCAAACTGGTTAGGTCCATTTGTGGTCACAGCAGTATTTGGGTCAGAGGCATATCAGCTATCAACACAAGATGGAGATCAGCTCGAAGAACCCATCAATAGCATGCATCTGAAGAAGTTTTATGTCTAGAAAATCCAAAAACAATGAAAAAATAGAAAAAAACAAAACAAAACAAAACAAAACAAAAAAAAAACAAAAAAAAAAAAAAACAGTGAAAAAGCAAAAACAAAAAAAATCAAATATGATAAAAAGTGAAATAAAAACATATGGTGAAAACTTGGCAAACAGGCGCTATATGTCGGCTAGCTCTGCCATCTATTGGTTCGCGCTTTCTTCCGCTTGCATTCATTTCCATCAGCGTTGTTCATATTCATCATAAAGCCTTTTGTACATATGCAGGCATCCCAGATGATTCCTCATCATGGTTTGGATCATTGACTATATCATAATAAGGCTTGTTTCTAGGCTGGGGGCAAAATCCTGAACCTGGCTAGAGACAAAAAATTTTGATCATTTTGAGCTTAATCAAAGTAGGTAGAACAATAGTCAGACAATGCTTGTCAAGCGAAAAACTAAGACACATCCAACATTGAACATAAGATCACATTATCAACCATTAACTATCACATATCAATCTAAACATGACAAAACACATATCAATGGATGATATATCTTGACTCATGATCTTAACACTTTGGTAATAATGGTTCAACAATTTTATTTGGATTTTTGCTATCATGATTTCTAAGTAACTCCAGGATGTTTTTGACTAGAGGAACGAGAAAGGAACATGATATTTTTCTTGTCTACTATTTGTAAATTAATCATTAATATGTGCAAATTTGTCTAAGGAAATGATCATCAGAATATCATGGAAGACATTTCAGACTTGCATATAGAAGTGGTTAATACTGCCTATTTTACGCAAGCAACACTCTGGTCATCTTGGTTCAATTAAACATCGATGCTTGTGCTAACTTGCAATATCAAAACCCAGGATAGTAATGCTCAGGTCATCATGGTTCAATTATACCATTGATGTTTGCACTCACTTCCCACATTTTAGAGGCTCAATGATGAAACAAAGAAATGACTCTATGACCGGTCCGATCACTGCATTGCATTGCATTTTAAGATAGATTTGCATTTCATTCTACATGGGACCACAATGCTCATCTTTTCTAAGGCCAAAGCTAACATGGTGTTATCTCTCTTATTACATGATTGAGTACATTGGACAATAACAAAAATAATCAATTCATTCATCCTACATGATAAGTTAGTTCATCTCATGTAACCATTGCATACCAAGGCATCATTCATATAAAGCATCAAATCATTCATTCATTTAATAGAATCATTGCATGACATTCATCAAATCTCAAATCATATAAAATAACACCATTGCATTGCATTGCATCCATCTCATATTAACATGCATGAGAAAATCATGACAAAAAAATATCATAAACATGGAAAGCATTGCAATCGCACATACATCACATAGAAATTATAAGCATCACCATACATATTTGCATACATCATGTAAATATTGCATCATCATATATACATCATCTAGAATTCATAAGCATATAGAAATTAAAGCATACATCATGAAAGTAACTGCACATCATAATCATATACCAAATAGAATGCATCCATCATCTCATAGGACATGTAGAACAAATAGGATCGACTGCATATCATATCATCAAAACAAGACCAATGTCCAAGGTACAATGATATCACAAAATATATGAGATACATCACAAAATATACATCACAAGAATCATCAATATCTCATCACAAAAAGGTGTGTACATAAATAGATCAATGTCCCATATCAGTGTGACCACTCGGACACGGAGCAGAACTCTGTCCTGATGCGGCAGGTAGAGTAGCACCAGCTAATACCCCTGTACCTGAGTCCCCACCTGGGGGAGCTCTCTGAAGTGGCCTTGTCACTCCTCGACTCTCAGTCTGGCTCTGTCCCGATCTCCTGCTCAGCTGTGAAAATCCTAGAGCCCTCCGCTTAGGAGGAACAATAGTAAAGTATAATGTCCTGTAATACTTGGCCTCTTAGATCCCCTAGCGTATCATCTTCAGGGCGTTCTTCCTTGAAGTAGACCCTCCTGACAACTGTACCTATGTCTCAGCTTGTCGACACCTATCCATAGCTACGTCTCTCTCGACTAGGAGAGAAGCCATCTGAGTCTCTAGCTAGGCCATCTGAGAGTCCCTCTCTGCTAGTCGACTCTCTAGCTGCTAAACCTGAGCCTGTAAGTCTATAATCTGAGCCTATTGCTGATGCGATGGCATCCTAATGAGGATCTGCCGAGGTGCCTCTACCTATGGCTACTCAGCCTGTGATACTGTCGTAGGTACCTGCTCAACCGAGGGAACCTCTTGCTCTGGAACCTGATCTCCTGCATCTAACCACCTAGGCCATCCAATCTGTATATATATCCCTAGCAGATCTAGAACTGCTAGCTCCTGGTGTGCCTGTCGCTGCCACTGCCACTGCTCAACCATCTCCCTCATCATCATCTCCCCCATCTCCCCCATCATCATCTCCTCCATCATCATCACCAGCACCCTGACCTCCTGCATCTCCTCCATATCCATCTCCATCTCCGCTATCATCTCTATCTCTACCATCCCTCCATCGTCTAGGAGCTCTGCGTCATGGCCTCTCATCATCCTCATCTAACACTGGCTCTAGCTCATCTAGACATGTCAGCCTCGAAAACCTATGTGCAATACAATACATGGCGTACTCATGTGTCATCCTGCTATCCATCACACCTGGAAGATAATCCCAATCCATAGGCCCCAATGATCGATACTCTGCGCAGGCATTATCATATGAAATAGAAGGCCCCCAAGTAGCCACATCCAATCTCCGACGAGCATAATGAGTTGTACCCTATGGCATCCCCTGTATCCTGCCATACTGTCTCAACACCCTCATACAAGGGAATCGCTCGATGACATAAGGTGTCGAACCAATCAGATATCGTGTCATGAATACATATGGCATCTCCAATGCATCCTCGGGCCAAATCTCGCAATCCCTGTATGGCCTCCATATCACAGTATCTAGGTCATCCAAGGTTTGTCTCCAGTGCTCTAATTTGCCCAGCTTTTGCTGGACAATGACACCGGGATACCCCTCCGCATAAGGCCTCCCTACAGGCCTATCTCTGTCAGCCAATGGTCGTGTAATAGGTAAATGCTCCTAGGCCCATATTTGAAGCACAGTCACCCCTGCTGATAATACAGCTGACCCCTAATAGACAACTCGGTGCAAGTCATGATATAAGTGTGCTAACATACATGACCCCCATGAAAATTGGGTACCCTCTGTCACCATCTACTCAAGCAAACGACCCCATCCAACAGATAATCCCTTTGACCTATGATTAGGACAAAGGAAGCCGCCAATAAATCCAGCAAGTACAGTCGGCAACGTAGCATACCCTAGCTCTAACATCTCCTGCCATGCAATATGGTACCCACCTATCTCGTCATCCTCAAACACGCGACAAAGTGCCTCTGTCCCACCCCGCTCACTCAGATCATAGTATACTAAATCGCCCATCACCGGGATACGCAAAATTCAGTAGACATCCTCAGGTGTCACCGTCATCTCTCCAGTCGGCAAGTGAAATGTGTTATGTTCACTATGTCAGCGCTCTGCTAAAGCTGTCAGTAATCCCCGGTTTATCAAAGGTCGGGCATGTCAAGAAGGGAAGCTAAACCACACTTGCCAATGTGGTCTCGCTCTGCCTGGCTAAGACGGGGTATCAACATCTTCGGGAAACGTTCCCGAGACTGAAGAACGGAAAAGTGCTCCTGCAATCAAATCAACTCATCATATCAGTTTCTTGATTTATCTATCTATCAAATCAATCTATCTATCAGTCTATTTTACTCAATTGAGATTTTTATCAAATCTCGTTGGACCCCTATCAATGACGCTCATCTATCATGAGGTCATTATCAATTTTCTCTCATCTCGCGTGTGCATCGAGATAATCAGAACTGGTCATCAAATTTATCAATCAGGAGTGCTTAATCAGAAATCAAATCTTACCCTTTCAAAAATCGAAAAAAATCAAATCCAATTGACAGCAAATCTGACGAATCAAATCAATTTATGGAAAAATCAAATTAATTCATCAAAATCGCGAAAAGAAATCATCACCTAATCGACAACATCAAAAAATCGAAAAAAATGACAACATTGAAAAATCGTTCAAAAATCGAAAAATTCATTAAAACCGAAAAATCAAATCAACGCATCGAAATTGAAAAATCTAAAAAACAAAAAATCATCAGAAAACCAAAAAAATCGAAAAATCAAGTCAAAAATCGTCAAAATCATCAAAATCTAAAAATCATCAAAATCAAAACCAAAAAATCGAAAAATCATCAAAAACCCAAAAAATCAAAAAATCACCAAAAATCAAAAAAACCAAAAAATTTAAAAAACTCAAAAAAAAAAAAAAAAGAATTTCTAACCCCTGCGGTGGCGCAAGCGGCACCGCCCACAGCGCCCGCGATGGCGCCAACGGCGCCTCTCGCAGCGCCGGTGGTGGCACCGGTGGCGGCCGCCGCCCCGCCTCCTCCCTTCCCGCCCAAAATTTTCAAAAAAAAAAAAAAAAATTTTAATGTATTTTTAAAAAAAATAAAAATGCATGTATAAAGAATTTTTTTGAGATGCGAATCAATTTTTTAAAAAAAAAAAAAACTGAAAAACCCATTTCACTAATCGAAAAACCCATCTCAAAAATGCAATTTTTTTCCCAACCCAACTAGCGAAAATGCAAAAAAAAATAAAAAATTTTATGCTAACAGCTAATTTTTATTTTATTTTTAAATCAACAAAGCTGGATTTTCTCAAAGTACGTACCGGTGGACCATATGCTGGAGGACTCTCATATCGCCGAACTCGCTCGAACCTATGCTAGTGATACGGGATCGCCATTTCCTTCCTCCAGAGCAATTTTCTCCAACAACTGTAGTGCACAAATGAGGAGTGGAAAAAGGAATTCACCTTTTTAAACTCATAATGGGGCATTTAAGTGGGATTTTTTTCACTTATTGTTAATCAACTAATCAGTTTGGCCGGACAGCATTTTTAAATTTCTTATCAGGAAATGAATTGGATTGACTCTAAAAATCAGAAAATCATTAAAATTTACAAATTTCAACAATTTAAAAAAAAAAATCAAAAAATCGCTAAAAATTCAAAAACATTCGAAAATTATCCGATTCATCTCCTGAGGGGGCATCCTTGCATCAATTTTTATCAATCAGAGTCTAGGGCATCATGTCAAGATTTATCATCTCCAAGATCAAAACCGCATCATATCGAGATTTATCATCTCCAAAATCGAATCGACATCATATCGAGATTTATCATCTCCAAATCAAATCAGTATCACGTCGAAACCAAATCCACATCAAATCAAGATCGAATCTACATCCTATCAAAATCAATATCAGCAACATCATCAATCGAGCTTTCTTTGAACCAATGTGTCGTCACACATCGCTTCAAAAAGGGGCAAAATGTATACACCTAAAAATGGTCTGAAGATAGTTAATTAAATACGTAGTTATTTGATTAATTCCCCTTCTCAATTAATTGAATTCACAAGCAATTTAATTAATTTCTTTATTCATCTACTAGTAAATAAATCTACATGATTTATTTATATAGTTCATCTCACATCCCCCTTTGATTAATTAATTCTAAATTAATTAATGTCTCGCCATACTAATCAATTCTTCTAATCCCTAATTAAGATTAACAAACTCAAGTTTGTTGAGATTAATTGTCATTTTCCAATTAATTTTGAATTTCTAAATTCAAATGAGCACATGACTCCTAACTTTAACCACCCAACCTAACCATCCCCTAACCTAACCCATTCAATCTAATCTTGGGTCTAACTAACCTTATCCTATCTTGCACATTCTAACCACCTTATCCTAACCTCTCATGGTATGGATATTCTCTCCTTGAGACACATGACACTTTTGCCACATGTTTCCTCCCTTGGACACTTTCCCTCTCATGAGCAAGGCTCCTTGACACTTGTCACCACAGAGATGACAAGTGTCCCTTCCTCCAACCTCTTCTCCAACTTCCTCCATCTTGGCCCTTGATATCTTCAGATCAAATCCGGACCGTCGATTCCTGCCACCTCAACTTTGGCCTTGGAATTCCTATAAATACCCCTCATTTTGGAGCAATAAGGATCTCATCTCATATCAATTTAGGCATTGTTACTATAGGCATTTGCATTTCAATTATCTAGTAATTAGCATTTGGATTTATCATAGCATGTTAATCTAGTTTCTTGAATCATGCATTTTATATCATCTCCATAGTTAATCATGATCAATTAGCTACTCAACTCTTGAGTTGTCACTTTGGAGGTCATTTCTCCGTTGAGAGCCCATCAATCCAACACCTTCAAGGTCCTCAAGAATAGAGGAAAATGGGACATTTCAAAGAAGGCTTATGGTTTGCATCTTTGATTTAGTTTTCAATTAAGCTTTCAATTATGTTTTTATTGTCTCATTATATGTGTATGCCTCTTATACTAACCACATTTTTAGCATCATAGTTTGATCTGTCTGAGTAGCAAAATACTTGCTTGATTAGATCCTTCTAAACATATTCAGCATTGCTCTTCTGCATACTCTGCAACTTAACTCTTTTGACTTTTGCACACAACACATCACTTTCACTCATATGAAATAACTCATTGTAATGTCAATATATAGACATTAAGATTTCATGTCAGCCCAAAGAAATCATAACACAATTTCCTAAGTGCAGTGTATTTGGTCAAGTGATCATAACTCATCACAAAAATACTGCCAAAATTTGTCAGTGCAATAACTCATCACAAAATCAACAAATACCAGTTGGAACAATCAATACCGGTTAGAGTTAAATATATGAATTGTTATCCTTTAATCTTCTGATGTAATCTCTGCTTGATCTTCAATGATGATGTCGACTAATGTGTATCCATTGGTTGTCTTCTATGCATATACCCGTTGCCACAAAGTACCGGTTAGAGATAAACCTCTAAGTATAACCTCTAGCATACCGGTTGTAGAATAAACAACTTGAAGTTATACCGATAGACAATATAAACATATATGTGGGTATGTGTTTCATCAATGACAACATATGATGAATATATTACAATCATCATCAAGCCAACAATATCTACTATTCAATGTCTTGTGTAGGCTCCACAAGGTATGGAAGAAATGTGTACAGTAGATCTTCTATAAGTCCGGTTCTTGGTTTCTTTCAACAAGTCAAACTTCTGGTTAAGAGAACTTCCAGACAATAAGTCCCCACTTGTTTCCACCTTGGTATGATGTAGTGGACTTGTCATACTATCCATGTTCTAATTCGTAAAGGAAATTTGGTTTATGTGGTATATGCAATCAAGTTCTCTAAGATGCTCCTACATCAAACCCTCAATATTATTTGAAGTGTGTCTCGCATGTTGCAAGTTGTGGAAATGATCCAAGTCACTCTAATTCAATCTTTGAGATC
This sequence comes from Cryptomeria japonica, assembly GCF_030272615.1. Taxonomy (NCBI): domain Eukaryota; kingdom Viridiplantae; phylum Streptophyta; class Pinopsida; order Cupressales; family Cupressaceae; genus Cryptomeria; species Cryptomeria japonica. The sequence goes on along the minus strand of NC_081406.1, from coordinate 93,567,927 downwards.
CATGTTACGGCTTCTACCAGCTTGCCTTTCCACTTGGCGAAGTACTCCCTATAACCCTTGTTCCAAGTGTTTCACTTAGTCCAATTATCTAGAATATGCTCTACTACTATTGTTGTCTTTGTGGTTGTTGGTCTTAAGTGAGACTTTTGTGTTTTTTCCATCAGATTATACTCCATGAAATTGGTAGAGATTTGCAATGTTGAAGATTGGTGAAATGTGAATGTCTTCAAGTAGCTCTACTTCATAGGCCATTTTTAAATCAAATCAGTTAGTGTAGCTTTTTTTTTTTCCCTATGTTATGGTGTATTTATTTTTCCTACACATATTTTATTAAGCTTGCTTAGGCTATTAGGAGTGGTTAATATGAGGACACATGGCGAAATACTTCAGCTATATGTGTAACTCTCCACCTCGCATGGGTTGAGTTACACACCGTCTTTTGGCTTGTTGTGCCACCTCTCATAACCACTACTTTTTCATTTCCTAAGTGGGTTATGGGGTAATTGAGTTTCTCGCCCTCTTTTGGCCTTATGTGTCAACTTTCTCAACTCCTTTCCTGTCTTCATGTAAGGAGGTTATGCCACATGTTTTGGCATTTACCAAGAATGTAAAACCTCCCACTTTTTATGGGGAATAGGAATTAATGCACCCCTTGGATGTATATGCTATTATTTTTCTATATAATAAGCATTGTACTCTCACCTTCACAAGTTCAGTGATTGTTCGGTGAGAGTCTTCTCCAAAATTATCTTGTCTCTATTTTTTCTCTCACATCATAATTATCTTCATTCAGCTATTTTGAACTTCGATCATATGTTTCTTGAGGGAGTTTCATGTGATCTACGACCGACATCATATCCTGGCTCGGTTCTCGCTTCTCGCAGAATCTAACATGGTACCAAAGTCGCAATGTCTATTATAGCTCATTGTTTTTCTGATTTATTTAAGAGATTTGAGACTATTAGATAGCTTATATTTTCCTTAAAAACCAAGTATTTTGTTCTCCTGCATTCTCGTATGACCTGGAGAATCGGAACAGTTTAAAGGAAAATAAGCTTCTAGATTAATCAGGTTTATTATATATATGTGTTCCTTGAGATCTCGTGAATGGAGCATTTTGGTAATATCGAAGGCTTCTTTATCATTTACAGAGTGTCCAAAAGGCTTGAAAAAGTCAAAAATGACTTTTATTTCACCAAAATCAAAGTTTGGAGGACACGATAAAAAATCAGAGTGAAATGTTTTTACTGGAGCTATTTTCATTTCGGCTTTAGTATTCCAACTTTTGTTCATTTTTAGGAAAAACAATTTCTGTGTTTTTTTCCTAGCATAGAAAAACTTTTGGGTTTTTGATGGTGTTCCCATAAATTAATTTTTTTTGTATAAATCAAGTTTGAACAGGTCCTAAGCCGTTTTTCTAGCAGGCAAATTCAGCAACCTTTTCTTAAAAGTTGCTTAACTTTTGCCTCAGGTGTCGGATTTTTGCAATTGAGTACTTGATAGAAAGATGGAAATAAGCGCTTTCCATTATTGCATGTCTCGTTGAAATATTCTACCTTTTTCATTAGATATTGCAAGTTGAATCAGCTGCATTATTTTTTCCTTGAATAGGTCATATGTTTCACCTCGCAACTCTGTTTTTCAAAAATGAATAGTTGTTGGAAAGGTATTGAGATGAATTTAGCAGCTATAAGGCTAATTTTTTCAGATCTTGTATCAAAATTATTAGTATTTAAAATTTCTATTTTTGGCCATTGGAGCCTTAAAAGCATTGTAATCTGATAAAAGGCCTTGCAAACGCACTAATTATAAAGTGTCAACCTTGTAATATTTGGTCGAGGGGTGATTTTTGAGACTAGTAGAAAGTGGGGTTTATCTCTTGTGTCTTCTTTCTTGCACTCTTCTTGAATCTTTGCAATCTTCTTTTTTGCTATCATGGATGCATCTACAGTTCCTCTTTTAGCACCATATAATTATTTTGAATGGAAATATAAGATGATAATATATCCAAAAAGACATGGATATCATCATGTTACAATGGGACTTGAAACTAAACCTCAGGATGATGCAAAAAAGATTAAATGGTTTAATAAATGTGATGAAACTTTTGGTACTCTGTATATGTCATTTTCTCTTGACCTTCTTTTTCATATTGAATCTACCACTACATGAAATGCAGTGTGGACTACTTTGGAAAACCTCTTTGGTAAGCAGGATGAGCTAAGAGGTCATCAGTTGGAGAATGAACTCATAGGGTTGAATCCAACCAATTTTGATATTATACAAGACTTATTCACTAAACTTACTACAAGATTGCAGTTGGAACAATGTGGAACTAAGAAAGATGATGAGAAATTTATCTTGAGTATTCTTTCTAAGTTTGGTCCTAACTATTCAGTGCTTGTTTGTACATTCTATGCTACAAAATGTGCCCTAGGTACCACATTCAAAATGCCTTCTCTAGATGAATTTGCTACAGATTTCACTAGGGAGCAAAACAAAATTGGTTCAAATGGGTACAATAAAACCCTCTAAGTCGCATGCCTTAGCTGTAAATCAAGGCACAAAAGAACATAAAGGGTCTAGTAAGCAAGATAAGAAACAAAAGAACCAAGGAGAGAAGAAGAAAGATAAAAAAAACTGCTACTTGAAAAGCCGATAATCAGACCTCTTCATCAAAAGGTGAACAACTTGTTAGTGAACGGATTTTACCTTTCTTTAAATTAATGAATTTCACACTCTATCGCCTTCCTTAAAAGATAAAATTTCACCATACAGTTGGGTAAGTGTAACATATACTACTTCCCTCTGAATTTTTGATAGGTACAGCTCCCTCCATTAGTTATTCAGGGAATAATCTAATTAATTTCAATTGGTATACTTTTAACTTGAAAGTACGTAAGGCTACCTACTTCATTCTTAGATGAGAGGCTAATGATTTATACATATTTCAGAGAAAAATTGTTCTTCAAAATGCTTCAATATAAGAAATGGAAATGATCGAAACAAAGTTCGAACCACCAGTTCAACGGTTTCATAAATAAAAACAGATAAGAGAAATAAAATCGCTTTTCAAACCCATATCTTTTGAAACCTACATGAAGGAGTCTCAGAATAATAATAATGTTCTGCACTGGAAAGGTGATCACTATTGTTTGATTAGATCAATAGATGCAAAGATATATCACTACATGAATTCAAAACTCAAAGGTTTCCCTTCTCCCAAAAACAATGCAATCTTTTGTATATATATATATATATATATATATATATATATATATATATATCATGTAACAAAGACACAACAATACATTTATAAACCTTTCCAATTTCAGATTTCTAAAGTCTGATGACTTCCTTCAACAAAACAGAAATTCTAAAACCAGCAAGAAAACTAAGCAAAAACACAAAATTCTAACCAAAAACTAACCCCTATTCTATCTATCTTAATTTAATTTATAGTCTTTCAAACGGAGGAGATCTCCCTGAAAAACTCAACCTCCTCAAATCAGTTATGAAAACCAACAAAGTATATTTGGGACAGATGTCTCTAAGTCATTTGCATAAACATGAAAAATACATAAAAACGGAGTGTCAATCAACACGTCATGCTTCCTTTCCATCACCAACTTCTTCTCCACTTCTCTGGGCATCGTGGATGATTGCAAGTTCATGTATTATGGATTGGTTTGGATTCTTCATAGCGTTGAGTTTTGCCTTGGCAGCCTCCTTATTCCATCTGTGCTTCACCATCTTTTCGGTATGCTTTGGTAATTGATCGCTACCAAAAAATATCATGGACTCGATTCGAGCGACCTATGTTATATCCTCTGGAGTGAAATTGCCTTTCGCTTTGATCTTCTCCATGCATATCCTGAAAGTCTTTATCGCGTCCTGCGGCTCTGCCAATCGTGGTCCAGATTAACCACTTTGTTATCGTGAACTAGACTGCATTGGAGGTCCTGAAGTTCATACAAAAAAGTCTTGGCATCGGAGATTATAGATTTAAAGGTGAGTACCTGCCACATTATGGTCTTCTTCAATACGAAGAGTTGGCATTCATCACTTATCAACTTGATGAATGCTCTGTCAGGAATCTGGTGACTCCATATTCTTCTATCCTAGTGAGCATAGGCAAAACATTCTCCCATTTATGTTCCTCTTTCTCCCATGGCGAAGTCTGGTTTTGATTACTCCTTCAATCCATCCCTCAATGGCCTCTACAATGCTTTTAGCTCATTGAACCTGACTCATTGGTTTTTTATTTTCTGGTGAAGTAGGATCAAAGTTCTACGTAGCTCGGGATACAGGAAGTGCTCTGAAGCAACCAATACTATCAATGAATTGGGCGAGAATGTTTATGTGCCGCTTAAGCTCTCTCTTCTCCCATCCGTCTTTTTCTGACCTGGTCAACATTTTCTTAGCTGATACCTGGAAGAAATGGTTATCTGAATCTCTACTCATGTTTCCAAGCTCCACCTTGGTGACCACAAAATCCTTCGTACTGACTTCTTTATCTTCATCCTTGGGCTTGTATGAGGCAATCTCAGCAATCCACTTTCCAGTTCCTTCATCGCTATCCAGGTGAGCAGTTGTTTTGAACCTTTTTGGCTTGGGGTCCTTCTCTGTGTATGTAACCACCATGTCCTGAATTGGAATGGTCATGGGAATGAAACTCTGCTTTTTATTTACTGAGGTGGTTAACCACTTAGGAGTTGCACTCGAACTGGCCGTTCTCCCGATCACTTTAGAGGGTGGCGTCATGGCTAGGGTAACCGCATGGGAATCCATGGTATTAACGATATCGTTGTCAAGATCTTCAACTTCAAATATCTAAGCATCAAGAATTTTATCCTTTGCCTTAGCCTCTTTGGTTTGGTTCATTCTTTTTTGCGCGGCACTTCGTGACCTAGTATGTCGAGGAGCAGGGAAGTTCAGAGTCGGGTTAGGCTTGTGCTTAATATGAGATGACTTTTTATCCTTACCTGCATGAACAGGCATAGAAGCAAGATTAGAAAAAGACTTTGGTGAATGCAGAGTAACCTCACTATTTCTCACGGATTTAGACTTGGTGCCTAATTTCATTGCCCTTTTCCTTCTAACCCATTATGTGGTTCTCTCCAACACCCTTTCTATTTTTATCTGAATATCGTCTTCTTCTTCCTCATCCCAGTTGATACAAGACACTTCGGTTTCAGCTTGAGCTACATATCCAGGTTCAAACAACTCTAGATAGTCTTCCTCAAGCCCATTTATGTCAAGTTCTACCTGCAGTGAAATAACTTGTTCCAGCACCATTCTCATGTTTTCCCTTTTGAAAACCTCGAGTTCATCACTGCAGTCTTCCCCGAAGTCTTCTAATTGTGGAATTGGGAGATACGGCATTAGACCAAGACTTCGAGAGAAACCCTTATTATCAAAACCTTTTCTTTCATGATACAGTGATAAATTAAAGTTTTTCAAATCCACCCCAATGCTCAAAGCATCTGACATCGAACTGCAGGATAAAGCCCCCAACTGAATAGGGAAGTGATCCTCCCATCTATCCCTGGGCTGTGCCTTCTTAATCACAATAGCCAGCTGCCTACAAACCTCTGCTAAGACAAAGCAATGTGAACAGAAACGAGGAAGCTTAAAGGGCTCTTCCTCAAAACCACCTACTCTTATGTAGCAAAAGCGAGGGAACTGGATAAAGAAGCTACCAAATCTCTTCACCAATGCCTGTGCATCCTCAGATTTTCATGTTCTTTAGTTCGTAGCACAAATCTCCCAAGAAGGCATTATGTACCCTCCTGAAGTCTTGCAAGGCATTATCTTTTTGTAACATTGGATAAAAATCATATACAAAGATCTCTCCTTCTCCTTCAGTGAGCTACCTAGGTATCCCCACTATCTCCTTAACACAAGCCAGACAATATGTTAGGTATGAGGACATGAATAAATTCTATTTAAATTGTTTGGCCATACTTAGCTACTCCCTCATGGAATCAGCAATCAACTCTGCCCAATTGAGGTATTGCTTTCCTTCTAATACCAGCTGCACCTAGCAATAAATCCAGTCATCTAAACTATAGGCTTCCACCGAGCCTCTGACTCGGTGTAATAGTAACATGATGTCATGAATGTGAGGAAGCATATGGTTTTTGTTGGGATTCTTGGGCAATCTTGAACCACCCCTTTGGGGAACCTTCAACCAATATTTTGCTACATTATTCCGGTGCCCGGCCCTGTCAGAGTTGAACTCCGTGAGGATTGTGCGGGAGAAAAGTTCGAGAACTGGTAGTCGGGGAGTCTGAAAATAGAGGAAATTATCTCGCGATTAATGGCAAGGAGGGTTTCACCATTATCTCTCCTGATAGTCTCATCAATTGGATCATACCTAGCAATATATTCTCTAACCAGTTTTGGGCAAGGGACAGCTAGGGGAAAGGTTGTCGCCTCTATGAGACCACTACTCAGAATATCCAGACCAAAAGAACCATCGATCCCCTTGAACAGCCTTTCTTTTAAAGCTTCAATATTTTCCCCTTTTAAATCTATGTCACTGACTATAGGCTCTGTACATGCAAGACTAAAGACATTCCCAAAAAGGTGCAACGTGGACTTCATAACTCGTAAATGACCAGCCTTATTTTCTCAGCAAATTCTACTATGAGAGAGGAACTGCAGGTAAAAATCACTGGAGAGGGCAAAAAGCAAACTCACCTTCACAATTGAGAGCAATCTGGCGACTACCAACAAACAAACCTTCTATCCAAGAAAAACGACTCCGCAGCAATGAAGAATAGATTTTCAGAGGATTAATTCCTTCTTACCTTATAGCAATAACAATGATACATACTTATTAAGTGCATTAATTCCAATCGTCAATTTGAATGTGCTGAGCTTGTGGATTGGACATCGCACGAACGCATTGAATGCATGGTGGCGTTTTTTAAGTAACCGCCAGTTCCCGAAATGATTACTTGCCTCAGAAACTTAAATAGCTGACGTCACCCAAGATATGGTTCGCCCTTCCTCATATTTGGCAATAAGTATACCATCATACCCTTTAGCCCATGGGACCCACCTGATTGAACACGCATGAACAAACTGAACAAACTTCACTAGGGTTCAAGTAGTTCAAGACATACACCACCTAGGAAAATTCTCTTCTGAAAGGATTGACTATGTTAAGTGTTGTTGACCTTTTGAACCATATTGAACATGTTGAACACCCCCGAACCCTTTGAACTAGGTTCAAGTAGTTCACCGCCTGGAGAGAGATGATATAATATGTCATCGAACACGACCCGTAAAAGAACCGCTGCAAAAAACACTTTGAGCAAATGTTAGTATGAAAACCTCCTAGATACCTATGAGCCTACAGAACCTAAATGAACCTCATGAACCTACTTCAAAATGATTCAATGAGTTCACGGGGTACAAAACTGATCATTAAACTTGGCATTTCCAATTTAAAAACAATCTATAAGCGGATTAAGGTTTTGGACAGAGGAATTCCAAGAAAAGCGAGGACTTCAAATAAAATTTCATAGGGTGATTTAATCCTGTTATGAAGGATAAATGGCGCGGTAACACAACCTAAGAAGGAGAAGGTCAAGTGTTCTTATTGTAAGAGGCTTGGTCATGATGAACATAAGTGTTTAAAGAAACAAATTGATCATCTTTCACATCTTCTTGAAAAGAATAATATCAAGGTGCTTGATTCAGTTAAACAGAGTTCATTAGAAGGATCTTCTAAGGACACATATAAGAGTAAGAGGAAAGGAAAGGGTAAGGCCCTAGTTGTTGTTGCTTCACAACCCAATTCTTCGATAATTGACTTGGGTGCTTCGCACAACATGGATTCTTTAGAAGATGATTTCACCTCTTTACAGCCATGTTATATGCCTACCATACTAATGGGTGATGACACTCTTGTTGAAGTGCATGGGAGAGGGTCTGTTGATGTGGGTGGAGAAACATTTCAAGATGTCCTTTGTGTTCCATATTTATCAACTAATCTCTTATATTTTTATTAGATTACTCACACTAGTTCTGGCAAGCGAGTTGAGTTCACACCAGATACAATGGTAATCAATGAAATGCATAATGGGTCTATTGTTCATGTGGGAAAAGCATATCATCATTCTAGATTGTATCAGTTTTCCCACTTTGTTCCTAACTCTTCTTCGACAGTTTTACTCACTCATGTGGATGAGGTGAGTTGTTTGTGGCATCAACGATTTTGCCACTTGAACTACCGTTACTTGCAACAGCGCAGTCAACAGAACATGGTTTCAAGGTTGCCTTCTATTCAATTTTCTGATGGAGTTTGTCAGGGATGTATTCTTGGTAAGCATCCTAAGGAGAAGTATGATAAAGGAAAATCATGGAGAGCTATGCAGCTATTGGAGTTGGTACACAGTGACTTGACAGGACCATTTCCACAACCATCTTTCAGCAAGGCTAGATATGTCTTGACATTTATTGATGACTTTTCTAGATATACATGGGTTTACTTTCTCAAACAAAAGTCTGAAGTCTTCAAGAATTTTCTAGATTTCAAATATTTTGTAGAGAAACAATCTGGGAAGTTCATCAAGATTCTATGTACAGATAATGGGGGTGAATATGTTAATAATCAGTTGTAGTGTCATAAATTGTGACCCCTGCAATTTTAATTACATTTGGGGTCCTCACCTTAGCGACAGCATCCCCTTCCTTAACCAGGACCTATTTCTACATTTCCAACCTTTCTCCCTTCCTCCTTCATGTCTTGTATTTGCTCTAGACCCTATATGAGCCCCAAAATAGGGTAGGATAGGGGTGTGGCACCCTTGTCCCCCTAGGACAGTGGCATGGCACCCCTATCCTCACTTCCTAGGGTGGTCCTATGTGTGGGTTGCCTGATCTCCTATGCACTTCTTGTCTTTGGGGTTTGTTATTCCTCTTTGTCGTTCTTCGGTCGTTGAAATTTAATCCTTGAGGCATGTATAAAGTGGAATTCAATACCCTCATTCAAGGATGGATGGATAGCGCATAGATGGATAACAGAGGATAAGAGATAGAGAACATAAGGAGAAGATACAAGATTTCAAGGCAAGCATTCAAGCATTTAGGTCTTCTTCATCCATCCATTGGGGCAACATTACAACATTCATTTGCAAGCATGTGTGTGTGTTAGGGTTTTGTTATGTTACATGCCATTTCATACAACATTTGTGATTACATTCAAGAATCAAAGCAATCATCATCAACAAGTTGCAGATCTACAAGGTATACATTTCCATTGTTTACATTCAAGCATTTGCAATTACTTTCTTTCTAGGTTGATTCCTCAACCGAGGTTTGCCTCAACCCCTATCCACAACCCCCCTTTTCTTCTCTTTTCTATGTGTAGGATGCAAGTGCGCTGTTGTAATTGCAGGTTTGGGCTTCATTTGCAGAGATGAAAGAACCATTTTCGTTTCACGGATTTTGTGGCGGACCATATGCATTCCCACCACGGTCCCCACGACTTTTCTCCAAATTTGCAGGGCAAATCCGCGTCAATTTAATTAGCTCAGATCCGAAGTTACAATGCGATCCTGAACTAGTAGCACCTCATTTCACTCATTTCCCCTCTCTTTTCCACATAGTCAACAAGTCAACTTTCTCATTTACAAAAGAGGGTAAATCACACTTCAACCACTTGCAATCCACTCAGAATCCACATCCTTGTTTCCCTCGGATTTGGATCTAGTGGATTCAACCCCTCTTTTGAATGTAAAGTTCTTCCCAAGTGAAAATCATCCTAGTGGATTCCTTTTTCTCTCCTTGGTGGGGAGTCACTAGGATCCAATTTTCCACTTTACTTCAATTTGAATAGTTTTGTGCTTTAGGAGGTATCAACATGCAGCACATAGTTCAAGGCTCAATCGCAGGAGTTGCTTAAGTAGGGTTTCATAAGACCAAGTGTATCTTTGTGGGGTGCTCTAGTAATCTTCGTGAAGAAGAAGGATGGAACCTTGAGATTATGTATTGATTACAGAATGTTGAACAAGGTGACCATTAAGAATAGGTATCATTTTCCTAGGATAGATGAGTTATTTGATCAGATGAAGGGTGCTACCTTATTCTCTAAGATCGACCTTAGATCGAGTTACCACCAATTAAGGATTAAGGAAGAGGATATTCCTAAGATAACATTTCAAACTCGATATGGACATTATGAGTTCACAGTAGTACCCTTTGGTCTAATAGATACCCCAACAATGTTCATGAACCTTATGAACTGTATCTTTAGAGATTACTTATATGATTTTGTGCTTATATTCATTGATGATATTTTGATTTATTCCAAGACCGAAGAGGAACATAAGAAGCACTTGAGAATAGTCTTGCAACAGTTAAGAGATTGAAAGCTTTTTGGTAAGTTTTTGAAGTGTGCTTTCTTTCAGGAAAAGGTGCACTATTTAGGTCATGTCATATCTACAAAGGGAATTTTTGTTGATCTTGCAAAGATAGAGGCAATTGTAGATTGGCCAACACCTCAGAGTGTTACAAAGGTTCAAATTTTTATGGGTCTTGTGGGATATTATAGGAAGCATGTGGAAAGATTTTCTAAGATAGAAGCACCTATTACTTCTCTTTAGAAGAAGGGAAAGACACTTGAATGGACTGAAAGGTGCGAAGAGGCATTTCAGCTTTTGAAGTAGAAGTTGACATTAGCACCAATCTTGACTATACCAGATCCTAATGGAAACTTCACAGTAATTACAGATGCCTCAAGTGAAGGTGTAGGAGTAGTGTTGATGCAAGAAGGAAAAGTAGTTGCTTTTGAGTCTAGAAAACTGAAGCAATATGAATTGAACTATGCACCACATGACTTAGAGATTTTGGCTATTATTCATGCATTAGAAATGTGGAGGCATTACCTCCAAGGGAAGGTATTTGAGCTGAAGACGTATCATTTAGGATTGAAGTACATCTTTACATAGCCTAACCTTAATGCAAGTAAGAGAAGGTGGCTTGAGTTCCTAAGTGAGTACGATTTTGGTATTGAATATATCAAGGGAAAGGAAAACAGAGTAGCAAATGCTCTTAGCGGAAGAAGACATCTATCTGCTATGGTTACAACAAGGTCAAATTTGAAGCAGCAAGTGTTACAAAATCTTCCTGAAGATGAACATTATGAAAGGGTCAAACAAGCCTTGGGGATAGATCCTTCAGATCATCGATTTGATGGATATGTGTTGGAACTTGATGGTATTTTGAGACATCAAAGAAGAATGTATATTCCTGAAGGCGGAGACTTAATAGAGTTGATCTTGCATGAGGTACACAATACACCTTCCTCAAGGCATCCTGGAGTAACAAAGATGGTAGCGGAGTTGAGATCTTTGTATTTTTGGCCTAAACTCGGGAAAAATGTGATGGAGTATATGGCACATGTTTGGAATGCCAGTGAGTGAAAGCTGAGCATGTTCATCCAACAAGACTTTTATTTCAACATGGCATACCTGAGTATAAGTGGCAAGTAATCAATATGGACTTTATCCAGGGATCACCTTTGAGCAAGAAAAATCATGATACCATCTTAGTAGTTGTTGATAAGTTGACAAAAGCTGCACATTTCATACATGGGAATCTCAAGGATGGATCATTTACTCTTGCGAAGAAATTTGTGCAAGAGATATTTTGATTGCATGGTGTACCAGAAACCATTATATCAAATAGGGATACCAGGATAACATCTAGGTTTTGGATGACACTGAATGCAGCTTTGGGAACTAGATTGGATTTTAGTTTGGCATATCATCCTCAGACAGATGGCCAAATGAAAAGGGTTAATCAGATAGTGGAGGATCTTCTACGGATGTACTGCATGGATCAGTAGTACAAGTGGGAGGAATTTTTGACATTGGTTGAGTTGGCTTATAACAACTCATTTCATGCATCTTTAGGGATGGCACCTTTTGAGGCACTTTATGGACGGAAGTGTCGCACACCCATTAGTTGGGATAGAATGGAAGATAGAATCATTATTGGTCCTGATTTGCTCAAGGAAATGGATGAGCAGATCAAGTTGATCAGGAGTAGGTTGAAAGAGGCAGTCAATAGACAGAAGAGCTATGCTAATAGAAACGGGACTTTCAGACAGTTTGTTGCGAGAGTCTTTTTTAGGGTTAAACCTTATAAGAGCTATATCTCATTTGAAAAATCATCAAAGTTAGCATCAAGATATGTGGGACCCTTTGATGTGCGCTGGAAGTCATTGATTCAGTTGCTTATAGATTAGCTTTACCACCTTCTCTAGCTCGAATCCATAATGTTTTCCATGTTTCTTTGTTGAAACCATATCATCCTAGTGCATCTCATATTCTTGATTGGCGATCTTTACAGGTACAAGATCCAAGGGTGGTGCTTGTGTAGCCCGTAGCCCATCTAAATCCTAGATCGGTGTAGCATTAAGCTATGTAGCAGAGATTTTACTCAGCATAAGGTCCAATCTAGGAATAGTGTTACATGGGAGGGTTTTGAGACGATTGACCGTCAATTTCCTCATTTTCTTTCATAGATTAGTATTTGCTTATTGCATGAGATACAGTGATACTCTGATTTTGATTCACATGTTGTGAACTTGGATAGCATGGATGCTACTATTTTTGCTTATGTTTTGATTTGAGACTATGATGTTTGGTTATTAATTCATGATATTTGAGATACTATTTGCTTATGTTGGATTAATAAGACATCGAGATGATGTCTCTTCCAAATGGGGAAGGATGTCTTGTACAGTTTTTATCTTTTTTTTTTTTGCAATTATTAAATTAGAAAAATGATATATATTTTATGTTTATGAGGATTTCAATAGAAATAAAATTGAGATTGAAATTAGATTTGAAATGAAATGGAAATTTAAATGCAAATGAATGATTTAAATTATTTTATTGTGAAAATTGGGGATTGTCATTGCTAATGAACAATCGAGTGCAAGTGAATGCAGGAACAGGTGAAGGTGGATGAAGGCAAGAACTTGGTTCAGGTAGAGTTGTTTTAGCTTTTTGAATTCGATATGGAGATGGAATCTCACACGCCACGTTAGTTTGCATAGAATGCATCTTGCATAAATGAATATTTTAAATTGCTCAAAATGGAATGTTTTGTTTAAATATGAATGATGTAATCTTACATGGAGAGTTATAATTGATGTCATTTTTTTAAAAGATAGATTGATTTTAGTGTTTGTATCGATTATGTGTGCATTTTGATGTTCATTTTTATATACATTGTTTATGCAAATATATGTATATGGTTTTATTATTAATTATATATATATATACGTATATATGTATATATTGTATTTTGATATACATATATAGATTTATAATATATATAATGTCATTTAGCTCATACGATATTGATAATCAAGTAATAAGTTATATATATATATATATATATATATATATATATATATATATATATATATATATATATATATATATACTGTTTTAGAAAGAGAAATTATATTGTTAATCTAATATCAAATTGCATGTAGTGTATTCCATACATTGATAATCATATATCAATTGCATGAAATACATTACATGCAATATTGATAACAAAATATTATATTGATTTAAGGGTCGATATTAATATCGACCATGCTGTGTAAGCAATGTTTCAAACTGCATGTGTTTGAATGAGGAAGGAATGTGTATAACCGAACACTCATACTTAACTGGCGTAAACACATACACCATTGCTTTAAAACATTAATGAGTCCTTAGGTGGAGGGTGACGTGTCTTTCATATTCAATGAAATTGTTGTTAGTGGCAGGCAAAACAAGAAATGAAGAGCGCTCAGCCCACAAAGGCAGGGAAAAAGGTAATGCCCAACCAAGATATATAAGAGGAAGATAGTCATTGTTTGATATGTACATGCTAGAGGATAATCCTTAATCTTGTGATCCACCAACTAGCAGTGAAAACAAGTGTTAGGCAAATTCAGATAGAGAACTTGTTGAGAATGGCGAAGGCCTCCAATCTGAATATCAATGGTTTCCTTTAAATTTCAAGACAAAACAACCTCAATACAAACCCTCTTTTGAGGGCGAGCATGATAGAACCAATCTGGTTTGACACAAATAACCTTCCCTGTGGAAGCAATGATATAAGATAAAAATGCAACAAGGCAGAGAAAGACCTGGAAATTCATCTCAAACTGGGACTCGGAGTTTCTTTTCATCAAAGACAAAGAAATCATGGGACCAAGGTTGGAAAACAAGTAATGAAGACATGACATACCAAGGGCCATTTTGAAAGAGAAGTTGGACATGGTTAATATCAGCAACGCGAAAAAAAAAAAAAAAAAAACCCTTTGGTAAGGTTTTGGACACCAACAAGGCGGATCCCATGAGTGGCTCATGCCTTGGCAACCCAATCTCGAAGCATGCTTTCATGGGGGGCCCTCCCAACAAAATACCCAATAAGCATATATTGACATGTAGAATCCAAATCTTATACAAGAAAAATGACGTTTGGGGAACTATCAAAAGTCTTACCTCATGAAAAAAATTCGGAACAAATTTTTGAGATCGCTTGTTCGAAGGAGCCATTCACGCCAGCTACCAACACACTAATACCAACATCAATTGTTAGACTGATTTCCATCATGACTTAAAAAACCTAAAAAATCTCGCAATAAATGTGATGTCACAAGGCTAACACAAAAAAGCAGATGTAGAGTAAAAAACTCAAAACCCTAGCAAAGCGCATTCCCTATCTCTATATTATGAAATTCTTATATTGAAAAACCAGAGAAAAAAAAAGGATAAAAAATGAATAGAAGTCAAACACATAAAAGGAAATGTTTCTAGGGAAAACAAGCTTTTCATTAATATAACATTTTAGATTGTACATATAGTACTAATTTATTTTACTAATGGCACAAAATGCATATTCATCTCTTTGGTGTATAGATTATTTCATCATTCTAGATTAGATTTACTCTTAATGTTATGATGTAAGGCTATATGTTTTATTGTACAATTCTTATAAGCCTCAAGTTAAAATATAATCTTTTAAAATAAAATTGTGTAGAATGTATTGTTATATATCATATATGTGAGTAATATTTCGGGTCTCAATATGTTACCATCATTTAGACATGCATACATTATATGTTATTGTTCATAACTTAAAATGTTATGATAAATAGAATATAAAGGATGTAGTCAACTTGTTTTATATAGTCTTATTTTTATTTTTCTATTTTTTGGTTGAACAACTCCTAATTAAAATTATGTCATTAATTAAATTAATTAAAATTATCTCCAATATTTATTTTAAATTTGATTATAGAGTTAAATTTAGATTAAAAATAATTGAATATTAATAAAAAATAATATGATTTATACAAAAAAATATTTTTCAAATATGTAAAGACGTTCTTTTAAAGTGAGAAAATTACAGTAACATATATCATATCACCCTCTTCTACCACAATATCATTCTCTTTCACCAAGGTACTCTCATTGGGAAGGTACATATTAAGAGAATAAATAACATCATTCTCTAATGGTTCATCCCAAAGAGGGAGATCATTAAGAGAAGTGTCAAAAATATATGCTTGCATCAATTTTCCCTCATTAGGGAGGGAAACTTTGGGAGAGGAATCATTGAAAGGTTCATAAAAGGGTATTGTCATATACTTCATCATGAATAGGATATATTTGGATTGGTGAACCTTCATGAAGAGGATTGTCAATCATATATATATATATATATATATATATATATATATATATATATATATATATATATATATATAAACTATAATATTAAAATGCATTCTTTTAAAGTGGGAAAATTTAATATCATTAATTAAAATTATCTATTTAAAATGATTTAAATATTTATTTCACATTTAATTATAGAAATTAAATTAATATTAAAAAAATTAAAGATTAAGCTTTACATTATTGTAATTAAAAAATAATATGACATACAAAAACAAACGATTATAAACCTATCGTACAATATTTATGAACGGAAATAGAGGAACAATAGTTTGTAAGTTTAAAAATTTACAATTTACAATTTACAAAAATTATCACTTGCAGCCTCAGATTTAGACCAGAAAAGAAAAGCATGACAGAAGAGATAAGTTTATTGAAAACGTCCAAACATGTTTCGAGGGAATTTCACCCTCTCATCAGTGGACTTTCATCGTTTTACAATGAAAGTACAATCGAAAGGTTTAAATAGAAAACCAATAAAACCAATAGTCATGCAAATAAATTAATCAATCAATTAATTAAAAATAATTAATTAATCAATTAATTTAATCAATTAAAAAATTTAATTAATCAATTAAATAATTAATTAAATAAAACGTCACTATGTAAAGGAATAAAAGACCCAATAAAATAGGCATGTACGAGTACTTTTATACAAAGTGTAGAGAATTAGGGTTTAGGGTTTAGGGAATTAGGGTTTAGGGTTTAAGGTTTTAGGGTTTAGGGTTTAGGGTTAGGTTTTAGGAAATTAGGGTTTAGGGTTTAGGAAATTAGGGTTTAGGGTTTAGGGAATTAGTATTTGTTTAATTAATTTTACAAATATATATGAAATATATAAATATTATATTTAATTTTAAAATATTAATTTATTTACAAATAGTTTTAAATTTAAAATTAATTTGATTTTGAGATATTATTGGATTTTTTTAACCTCTTCATAAATTATATTCAATAAAATTTTTAAATTTAGAATTAATTTAGACTTAATTTGATTTTGAGATATTAGTAAAATAATAAAATTAATGAATATTTAAACTATTATTTAAAATATTGTACTATTAATTAATCTTCATAAATTATAAATATTTTTCTTATCAACCATTCAATAATATTTCTAAGTATGGTTATTAATAAAATAATAAATATAATCACATCAAAACCATATACAATTAAGAAGCAAAGACACTCGTCATTTCAAAAGTGCCTTACTTCTAAATATTACTAGATGAGCTTTTAACTTGCAACACTAAAAAAATATATATCAAGCAATTGATTTGTGAAAGATTTAATAAAATTTAAAGTAGATGGCATGAGTTTTTCACAATTAGATGTTCCTCTTCTAGATCACTCAAAGTGATCCAAAATATCAATTGAAAACAAACACAATTAGAACGTGTTCCTCTTCTTGATGATAGTAAAATTTGAAGTAGATGGCATGAGTTTTTCACAATTAGATGTTCCTCTTCTAGATCACTCAAAGTGATCCAAAACATCAATTGAAAACAAACACAATTATAACATGTTCCTCTATCTAACTGAATGTCATTGAACACTTCGATTAAAAAATAGAGTTAAAACATGTTCCTCTATCTGATGATGGATAACATGTGTTTAGGGTTTAGGGTTTAGGGAATTAGGGAATTAGGGTTTAGGGAATTAGTATTTGTTTAATTAATTTTACAAATATACAATTTAAATATATATAAATGTTATATTTAATTTTAAAATATTAATTTATTTACAAATAGTTTTAAATTTAGAATTAATTTAATTTTGAGATATTATTGTATTTTTTTTAACCTTGAATCATTCTTCATAAATTATATTCAATAAAAGTTATGTTGTTATTAGTAAAATAATAAAATTAATGAATATTTAAAATATTATTAAAAAAAATTATACTATTAATTATTCTTCATAAATTATAAATATTTTTCTTATCAACCATTCAATAATATTTCTAAGTATGGTTATTAATAAAATAATAAATATAATCAAATCAAAACCATATACAATTAAGAAGCAAAGACACTCGTCATTTCAAAGTGCCTTCTAAATATTACTAGATGAGCTTTTAACTTGCAACACTAAAAAATAACTAAAAAATATATATATCAAGCGATTGACTTGTGAATGATTTAATAAAATTTGAGGTAGATGGCATGAGTTTTTCACAATTAGATGTCCCTCTTCTAGATCACTGATCCAAAACATCAATTGAAAACAAACACAATTAGAACGTGCTCCTCTTCTTGATGATAGATCACTGAATGTCATCGGACACTTCAATTGAAAAATATAGAGTTAAAACATGTTCCTCTATCTGATGATGGATAACATGTGATTCAAAATGTCAACTGAAAAACATACACAATTAAAACCATGTTCCTCTTCTTGATGATGTATCACGGAATGTGATCCAAAAAGTGAATTGAAATTTTTTAAGTATTAAGCCTAAGAAGTAGCATCTTCAATAATGATGTAAATCTAATTGATCAGCGCCATTATTATTTTCAAATGATAAATTTAAAATGTGCAATCACATTGTTCAGTTTGACATGATCTAAACATAGATGCAATCGATAAAAACTCTACTTCGTGTCTTCTGTTATCTCCAGCCCATGTCTGTTTTTACCACAGCATGTATTGTCTGTATCGCATGTTTTATTTCTAATGGATTGTACATTCAATCCAAAATATTTGGGGCTCAAGTCAACACCCGAATTGGTAGGTTCGAGGCAATGTGGCGTTCAAGGGCTACACACTTCAAAAATAATTTGGGCCCTTATTTGAAGACAATGAGTCGGGCCATTATTTTGCAACATTCTGGCGTATTATGAATTTCCACCAAGATTTACATTGTTGAATCGACAGTACTCTACCAGAGTGTTCTGTTGACATCATTTTCCAATCCCAAACGACATTTTGATATTGTTTTTCTTCTTTTAGGGATTAACTCAAAATCAATGTTAATCAGTTCAGATCGCAGCTCATACTGTTTCAAACTACCAGATAAGCATACAAATATTTGTGTGCAAACTCAGAAGTAATCCCTGATGTAGTTGGATCATAATCCACTAGCCCCTATGACATTATATTTGAGCACCATCATAATCCACTAGCTCCTATGACATTATATTTGAGCACCCAAGCATAAATGCTGAAGCTAAAAATTACACAACTAAATTAAGCTGAGCTATTATATTAAGCACCCAATGCGTGTGAATTTTGGCTGAATGATGAATCTTGCACCGCACTCATTCTTGAGCATATGGTTTTGAAGGTTAGTTATTACAAATAACATGGCATCTGTATCTTGCCACAAACTAACCAAAAGTCACTAACACACCTCAATTTGCAATACACAAAACACTGGCTGGGAGGTAGAATCAGATGATGTAAGAGAAATGCTTCATCTCAGAACACAAAGTACACATAAATCCATCCTTTGTATTCTGAAAGCCAAAGCAACAATGCCAATATCAACTACATCCTTTTGAAGGTCACCCCAAACTTATTGCAAGAAACACCTTTTCTCTTTGACTTCTAACCAACAAAGTGAAACCAAACCCCGACTTTGGGTTGTATAGTTTCAACAAAAATGCAACAAATTATTGGATTTTTTTAATATAATCAATGGCCCGCCAAATTTGTGGCTTTGACCAGAAATTACATAATTTCAAGCACTTTGTAAAAGAAAAAAGTACTTATATACACAAGGATATGCAATCAACTGAGAAAATCCAGGAGCATACCCCACCCTACCGGAGACTGAACCTTTCTGCTCTCAAGCAACAGCATGCCATTGGACTTAGTAAGTGACAACTTAGTAACCAGGCAAGTTTTGCTAGTCTAGCAGTTACAGGAACAATCATTCAAAATCGGCTTGCACTGTATTTATATCATACAGATACCAAATTAGACTGTTTTCTAAGGGCAGAACATTATATTGCCCTTCATGATTTTGCTTGATTTGTGTAGCTATAAACATTTTGCTGTAGTCAGAACACATTCACCTCATGGCTGGATCCTTATAGCCAAAAAGCCTTCCACTGCCTTACGGTAAGAAATAAATCAAAAAGGTTTCCACTAAAAGCACTGAAGAAATGATCAACTGAATAGGAGGAACAAAATTAAAAGCTGCAAAGAAAAGGCAACAAATTATGTTCACTCAGAAAGGGTCCAATCAGAGCTTAACTTACTATCAATGAAATTGATATAAACCATAAAAAGTTGCTGTAAACCCAAGAGAACTCACCTGAAGATGATAATGCCGGGACTGGAGCATTCCCACTTGTAAGCTCAGCGTGTGCCTGCTTACTTGCAGGGGGTGGAGCCTTGCTTGGAGATACTGCTGCAATCACTGAAGGTTTTGGAGTTGAAATGGGTGGAACTCTATCAAGATGTGAGGGGGCAGTCGATGGTGACACCAACGGAAAAGAAGGCAGATGACCATGACAAGGTCGAGCTTGGGAAGGAGGAATGCTCTGTGGAGGCAATGCAATGGCAGGTACAGGAGCAACTCCTACATGGTGGTGAATGCAAGGCTTTTTCCTGGAAGTCTTGGCATGAGAAGGAGAAGGAGACGGTGATCCAGTTACCCCAGATCTAGCATGATGTTTATGCCCACATTTGCAATGATGATGGTGGCAATGATAACTGGAAGGAGCCGTGGCATGGTGATGGTGATGGTGATGTACAGAAGGCACTGGTGAAGCACTTGATTGTGGTGTTGGCACAGGCGATGAACATGCCGAATGTGATGGGGATGGTGAAGGGCTTGGCACAGGAGAAGGTGATGAAGTTGGGTCTCTCAGATAAGAGGAAAGCATAATCTGCTTTACTTTACCAAAAAGAGTATGATTTAGACCCAAGTTCCCTGCATGATCTCCAGTAATTTCTTGAGCCAACTGCTTTAGTCTTGGTTTTGCTAAACCATTCCCAACCACTGGCATGATTGATGTCTCAATGATTGTAGAAGGCTCCACGGTTGACCCCTCCAGATTTGTCAGTTGAACAAACAAATTCTGCATTTTTAGGCACCATGGTTAATCAATACTACTAGAATACTGAAATATTGTTCTGAATTGTAAATGTAGATAATTAGATTACAAACCTCCGTGGGCTTGACACGTAAGCCAAACTCTAGTTCCTGCTTCAGTTGAGCAAGATTTTGAACAACTTGAAAAATGCTGTAGTTCAATGTAAAATTGAATAGAACCTGCATATGCAGTAAAGGAAAATGCGCCTGTTCTGGTATAACTGTAATCCCTTTAGGAAAGCTTAACACTTGAAAGAAGTAAGCTCTCCCAAACACACTATGTGTTAGAGATAGATTATACGTCTCCAGAACTAAGCTTGTAAAAGTTTCTCTCAGCACACTTAGGTCAGCTGATGAAATTGACGAATTTTCTTGATTTGGAACAATCCCAAAAGCAACATCTGTTCCATTGTATTCAGCTAATGGCCTTAATGATATAATTTTCACCTATGCAAATTCAAGATATTTACAATCAGTCAAAACAGATAGAAGCTTGGACAAACCGAATGACTCTAAAACAATCTACAAGATGTACCTTTGCATTTGGAACAAATATTTCCTCCCATATGTCTGATTCCAGTTCCAAAATATTTGCATTAACTATTGATAATGGTCTCTTGAGCATGAAGCTTGCTTGTACTTGAGCTGCTGACACCAACCAAAATTCATCACAATTAGCATGTGCCACCAACAGTAATGCAAATGGACAATGAAAAAGTAATTTATAGGTCGTGCCAATGCAGTTCCATTGGTTAAAACCTAACATCATAGATACAAGTTTCATCTACATTAAAAATGCCTAGGGATTAAATTTCCTTAGGAATCATTCAAAAAGCCCAATACCAAGCATAAAAATAAGCCAAGGGGCCTCTAAAACATCTATAAGGATAACCATCCATTAAAAAACAATTAAGCAGCTCTCTCTATGCATGCATGTATAGCAGTCAACCATTTCATTGCTGCAAGACTAAACTAAAAATGTACCATACTGAAACTTGGGAAAACCTAGGAGATGAAATGCATGTATTGGTAGCCTTGAAAAATTATAGGTACATTATGCTAGAAATTAGCAGTTGAGACCTGCCAACAGTGCCCATAAATTAGCAGCAGCATCAAAATTTTCTTTAAAAGGTGGGGCCATTTCCCTAAAAACCTGAAAACGAAAACCCAATGAGAGAGAAGACAAACATCCATAAAAATAGTAAAAAATGATTAGATTTAATACAAAGCTACTGGAAACAGAGATTGGAATGTTTACACATACAATTCTAACCCAAAACAGCCATACAACTCCAAGCGTAAAAATGATGTGACCTTCACCGAAACCAAGAAAAAGAATCACTCTCTGGAGTCAAGCAAGCTCAGATCTAAGAGGCAACATTATCATAACCTAACTCCCAACTATGGGAGGTGATTCTCAGCAGACCTGAAATGTTGTCCATATCAGTATAGGGCATACTTAATACTACTAAAGGGCAAAGTCAAGTCAACCCCATCTTTGCAAGTCAAGAACAAAGAAGAAAAGAAATGTAAATTTGCATTCACTTTCTCCCAAGCTACCCTCAGGCAATACTTAATGCAGTTTATCATGGAGAACAAATGTGAGACACAAATTGCCTGCTATGAAGATTAACTTGATCTGTTAACATAGGAAAAATAATTTATGCATCTGCTAGAATAGTATCTTATTTTCAAGTTCACATAGTCAATTAAATTTAGCAATATTGTTCATGAGAAGACTCTAAAAGATCATCATCAGACAAAAAGATTCTAAGAATGAAACAGCAGAAGGAAGCAAAAGAACCGCATCAGGCACCCAACCCAAAATATGTTTTTGACAGATAGTTAGAACTTGTACAATCAGGATGACTTGACTCAATTTGGCTTCATAATAAACTCCAATAGATGCAGGATTCCTTTGGTGAGAATCCCTTTATCCGAATTTTTTTCTTGTTGCTTGTCTCTCTCATCCAACCTAAATGTAACATTCAAGGCTTACACCTATGAGGAACTTAATTCTTTCAGACATTCCTTCAAAGTTAACTAATCGTGTGCACCTTTACTGTTGAACCCAACCTGCGTCCATCATCTCCTTTAGTTTCTTCAATTGACGCAGAATTGAAGTCTACTCAAACATTTGGTGTGCTAGCTACAAAGGCAAACCAACTTCAAGCACCACTGTAAACTGTAGAAACTAGAAAACCTCTCACAAGACTTTACAAAAGACTAAAACCTCAATATTTGTGAATACACAAATTCTCTTTGCTTCAAATATGTTCCCTTTCCAACTTTCTTGAGAATAAATGTCATAGGCCTATTGTCTGTCCATGTCCCTGCACCGTGCAATGGCTCGTCTTTAGGTCTTTTGCCCATCTCACTGAAGGATGTACTTCATCTTTCTACTGAAGAGAAGTACTTTACCTTTCTACTGAGGCGATGCATCCTGAACAATTTGAACAAGGGTTGTTTTGACTCTTCTACACCAATCCAATCCCCTTCTTGTCAAGGTTCTCTTGTGATGAGTCAATGTTTTCTATCCTTTGTTTCAAAGGCTCTAATTTTTCTTCTCTAGTTCCCTTAACTGCCTTTGTCTGATCAGCTTCATTTCCATACTATACATCTTCAACAACCAGATTTGGTAGATAATGATATGACCAAACCTCAATGGAACACATTGCTGGATTGTCCCCATCTTTCTAGTCATGAGTAACTGTTATTCCAACATTGAAGGCAATTTTCCACTACAAGTTACAACTTATACCCACTTCAACCTCTGCAGGATGCATGCCCAATCATCTGGTTTAAGGTTGTCCTCTTTAAATGGGCCAATGCTCATGGGCCATGGGTGAATTTCTTGATCACAAACTTGTTAATTTTCCCAGGTTAGTCACTAGGCTCCAAGGCTAGATGAATTGAAATGAACCAAAGAGTTGATTGGCGAGATTTAATTCATACAGCCTATCACTTAACAAGAACACCTTCAAGCAACAAACATTCATGCACACGATTAGACTTTTGAACTTGTATTTAACCCAATAATCTATGTATCTCCATTAGCAAGAAAATTTGGATATCAGTAGTTAGTCAGAAACTATGTTAGAAGGTTCCCTCCCCCATCCTGGCCTGAATGAACACAGATCCAGATCTAGGGCCTGATTACCCTGCAGTCCACATGGGGATGGCCCAGATGGCCTGTATATATCACAGGCTAAGTCACCAGATTCGGCCGAATTTCATCCTTGAAGTTCAAAATTCGCCGAACTTCAAAAAAAAAAAAAAAAATTCGTTGAAATTTGCCGAACTCCAAAAAAAATAAAAATTTTTGGTTGTTTAAATTTTTGGCCTTCTTCTGTTAATATTTTTTAAACACATCTTCAATCTGTCATGAGTCACGGCCTGCAGGAGAAGTAGTCGTGGACCCATGATAGTCGCAGCCTGCAGGAGAAGCTCGCCTGCAATTTTTGCCCGTCGTTTGTGCCCTAGCATATGTTTCCTATGGTTTATATTTTATAAATATGTCATCTTTTTGTAACGATTTCAAATCTATTTATCAATGTTAAACTATTTAGGCAATTTTATAGATATATTACATATATTTATTAGAACAATTTTAAAATTACATATGGCGAATTTAATTTGAATTTTATACATTTCGAATTTTTCCCTAATCGAACTTCATTCGAATTTCAAAGTTGTCAAACTTCGAATTCGAATTCGAACCTGGTGACTTAGATCACAGGTATACCCAGATCACCTAGGCAGAGCCCTCGTCAAAACTACCCAAATGTAAATGGTATGATACAACTGAATTATATGTAATCTTCAGTCATCCACATCCATTGCCATGCGTGCTGCACTGGCATAAAAGTTAAAACTGATACATCTGTAATCTTCGGTCTGCTTCGCCATTCTGTACTCTGATTACCATGTGCACCTCTTGTTTCGTAACGTCCAATCCAATCATTGTCTTTAGCTTTCTACAAAATGATCTATATATAATTATATTATGTAATATAATTTTACATTAAGGGAACAAGTACCAGTAGTAGAAACGGCATTGGAGATTATAAGAGGATTGGATAAACTTCCTCCTACATTTAGAGGGAAGTCTGCTGCTTTAAACCAGCCTTTTCTATCCTTTCTGACAACACAGTCTCTCTTATGCTCCACGATTTCACCAATTGTATTCATATATTAAGAATAAGGTTACAAAAAGTCTTACAGCTATCTTTATTGTTTTCCAAAACAAATCAATCTTGGAATAATAATAAGCACTATGAATTTGTCTTAAACCTTGAGAACCTATTTCCAAGCTTCGCTAGCCCACATCTTCTGGAACCTCGAGAGTTTGGCTTTTCTATCAAAAGGATAACCTTACTAGTTTTAATGGTCTCCATGGACTAGAAGGTTGCATATTAGAAATAAATTCATGTGTTATCCATCAGTTCAAAGGTTTCTTATGCAAATGTGTCAAAACAGTCCTTAATTAAATTGCTAACAATGTGTGATTCTTCAGACATCTGATCATATTATTTCACCTGGAACATACATCTGATCCATTCAGTGAAAATCTATGTTACCAAGTTCTACTACTTAGGCCCCCATGTTGCATAAATTCAGTACTGGCTTGGGTTCAGGTCTGGGACAATCCTCAATTCACCTTGGGTTCAGCACAACCTGGGTGTCAAAATCAGAAAAACCCAGAAAAAACGTCCCTAAGCATTTTGTCAATAAAGGAAGAAAGGAGGGCTTGAGGCAGGGGAAGAAAATGCTATGGTTTAATGGCACTAAAAATAAATCACAACAACAGTAAATGCTTTTTCTGTGGCTGCTGAAAAGATTTTTCCCTGAAGACATTGATTGCCTAAGTGGAGCGGAGGGCAGAGATGCCATTGTGGGCTGTGTCTCAGTGGTCCCAATCTGATCATTTACAAAGAGCAGCTAAGCATCATTGACTTGAGCAGCTAAGCATCACTGACTTGATCATCCCTTTCCCATGCATTTCTTGGGGCTTTTGAGTGTGCCAGATTGCATTCCAGATTATCCAGATACTCGTGCCAGATGGAATCGCCTTTGTAGCTTCAACCCTTTTCAGCTTCAGCTCTCATGTATCCATACTTGGTATTCATCATTTCTTCATGATCATAACAATAGCAGTTTTTTTTATTTTTATATTCTTTTAATATATATCATATATTTTGCAAATTATATATATATATATATATGCAAATTAAGAATATTACATACACACATGAACCCGTACACATAACTGTACCTAGGAAGGAAAAGTGGTGTACCAACGTTCCTGAAAACCACTGATCAGGTTATTTGGTTCCTTATAGTAGAGACCAAGTTTCAATCTTTCCCAAGGTCATATATATATTTATATAGTAGAGACCAAGTTTCAATCTTTCCCAAGGTCATATATATATTTATGTTAGAATCAACATGAGTTTGGTCAAGTGGTCGGGTCATTTGGTTCCTTATAGTAGAGACCAAGTTTCAACCTTCCTCAAGGTTGAATATTATTATTTATATATACACACGCACTCATGAACTAGGAGGAAAAATTATTGTACCAGTGTACCCAAACCCCAAGCCATACCCGTTACCATACCAGGTCAGCAAATTTAGTGAAAATGCAAGAGACATTCGGTTTGAAAAACATTATAGAGAGTCAACAAGGGTTTAGTCAAGTGGTTGGTTCATTTGGTTCTTATAGTGGAGACGGTTCAACCTTCCCCAAGGAAATCTTAGAACTTAAGTCATCCTGAGTGGCAGCCCCACTAGAATTGCAGGAAGAATACACCACGATGGTGCTGGAAAATTCAGCATTGAAGTAGCCAAGTAGTGCTGAAGGATGCAGCAAGTGGAGTAGATGGAAAAATTGTGGCAGCAGTAGTCCTGCTGTGATCACAGATGGAAGAGTAGCAGCAGTATAGATATAGGACATTGTGTAGAGTTCATTTTGTTGTAGACCTGATGCAACAGGAGTGGGCCCCGATCCAACTTATATATCCAATAATCCAAAGAAAAGCATTCTGGAGAGGCAAGATGCATACATTATTAACTTACAACTAAACCTCAGATTGAAATTATAACTGGCAGTTCCTTCAGTGTCTATGACCATAGTTTGAGAACAATTCAACCTTAAAAAAGATTGAAAGTCTTCATAATGAGAGGCAAGATTTTTATTTTGGCATATTCCTCAATGCTTTTATTTTGGCATATTCCCCAATGTGTGCTATCTACATTGTCCTTCAACCAATTAACTTTGAACATCTTGCAGAAAGCTTTCACTGTTAAATATGTCATAAGTTAACCTATCAAGAAGTGATTAGGTGATTCTTGGGGTCAATTTTTTTATTTTTTTTACAATGTAGCTGAACAAGTTCATTGTTCCAGTGAATCAGACAAAATATAAACACATGCCATATTTTGGGTATCCAGATTTTTTGTTTAAAGTTACTTTTAAGGGGTATTACTTCCAAATAATCCTAGTATCCCTCATTAACCTTTCCATCATACCAAAATGGGTTATCCATTTTAAAGATGCTTCATTGTGTGAGTACAAAAAACATAGGCTTGTAGTCTTTCAGATGGTGTTTCTCATGGTGTGATGGTGGAGTGTCTAAATAATAGCATTTATTCTATGCTTACCACCTTTTCTAGCAAATTTGAAATTTGAGCTCCTTATTACCAACAAGGCAGGCATTAGTGACATAACACGGAACTTTTATAACAAGAGCAGCAATATCACATATCTTCCAATATTCCATTTTCCAGATGGAGGTTTCAACAGCTGAATATTTGCACCTTTCTATAGCCTAAAATTTGGTTTTTTGAGTAAAAAACAAACACTCAAAAAACTAACCATCTTTCCAGAAAAATTTGGCAGAGTTCCTTACAAACCAAGAATAGTTCCTTAACAGTAAAATTTAAATTTCCCTTTAACTATAAATTTTAAGTTTCTTTCTCCATTGCTCTTTATGATCTAAAAATAGATGTCACTACATGGTATCATATTTATTGTACACAAGGAATAGATATATATAAGTAATATCAGAGCATTTAAAAAAGAAGGAATTCATCCTAATTTTGGAGATCACATCAGTTTAAACTCTTCAATTCCTATCTAATAAGATGAGTTCACTTAAGCCATTCAATGTTTCCTCTAGTTTATGATAAATGAACTGAATATGGATTCATTTATAAAAGAATGCTACAATGTTCAAGCTATTTGAAAGTAGCATGTTTCTCAACAAAATTTGCTACCACGTCTTACCCGATCCATCTTAAATGCTAGTTGGAGATTACTAATAAAGATCTATTCCTTGTGTACAATTCAATAATCAGATTTTATTTGACAAAAGAAATCGATGTTTTTTGATGCTGCTGCCAAAATCAATGAATCCATCTTACAGGGGTGCCAAAATTAATGAATCCATCATCCATGAACTGTTATTGAGATTTCATGAAAGTTAATACTAGGCATAGGTGCAGACAAAAACTCTTGGATCTCCCAACTTCAACTATAATTTCTCAAGAAGACATTGGTGAGAAAGAGTACACCAATTACTAAATCCATTGTGCATTTTCTGATACTTCATTTCACAAAAGTTTCTGCAGATGCCAACCGTAAGTTAAAGAGACACATTCTAAAGAAATGGATGCAAGAAATTGTCCAACAAATACATTCATTTAAGAACCATACAGAAAATATCACAATGCTTTCTTCAAGAATTGCCAAACATATCACATAGCTGAAAAGTAATTTTTTATTTCAGGCATTCCAACATTTTTTCCTGCTGAATTATATTTCTTGAAATTATTATTCCAAAAACAATAAATATTTCACCTGAAACAGAAACAATGTCATCAATGTGTGCACTCAAATGCATCTCTGACTTTTAAAAGGTATGCATACAGATAAGCCCGCTTGGTGGCACAGACAGACATTCTTTAGTAATAGGATGAAACATTTCTCACTTATAAATTATAATATAAGTTTGCATTAATAAATTTCTTCATAAGTGGTGTGCATAAATTTGTATTACTAGAGGCCTTCTAGTAGGTTCAAAACAGAGAAAACTTGAAGCTATAGTTGCCTTACATGAATATAAAATAGTTTGCAGCATAGCAGCCAAAAACTTTTAGGGAAAAGTACATCAAACCAAAAGTATAAGATTAATTTTGAAAAAATCAGGATTTGAACAGGTAAAAATTGGAATTAAAAAAACATAAAAAATGTTAAAAAAGGGATAAAATTTATAAACTTCTTGTGTTTGAAATTTAAAAGCATTTCCATAGTTTAGAGACATAGAGAGCAAATAAAATTGAGAGTTTAGCTCATTAATTGTCGAATATAGATTTTTGTTGTTTATTTTCATATCACTGATTACATTGCATTGCACAAAACATACTTCATAGTGCATAAATAATGACCAGATGCCGACAGTTGAAAAAATTTCAATTATAATCTAATTTATAAAAAGGTCAACCTACAAACTAAGTACCAATGACTCTTGCTACTATAAAGAGAGCTATACCAGAGGGTTGTAGGTCTTGACGATAAAGCACCTCGTTCAAAGCATTTCCTAATTTCTTCCATCAACTCACTATCAACATTCTGATGTCATGATTGTTGGACTACGTAATATTCAAGGGAAACTTCTAGGAGATGTATGGAAATGCAAGAAAACTTCATCTTAAGCATCCTGAGGTGAAGATGTCACCATATGTCTCCAAGATGGAGGCAAATTTCTGATGCAGGAGACGAGAACCAAGGGCAAGGCATGATTCTCCAACTAAATATTTTATTTAGTGAATCTGTTTTTAGATGCACTTGTGCGGGTTGGAAGAGAAAATGTAGTGCAACCAAAACCAAAGTGCTGCAAATAATGCTTAATGGGGAATAGAATAGTGGATAATGCTTAATGGGGAATAGAATAGTGGATAGATATCCCTATTTCCTTATTAAGGTACAGTAAAACTGTATGAATCTATTGCTTATGTATTTGCATAGCATGCTTCCTTGAATTAGTGACACATCACCAATACAAAAACACCACAACACTTGTGAACCAATCAAGAGAATATTTTTTGTGCAGAGGCATGCTTTCCTTCCACTTTTATCATGCCCGATCACTTCTCAAAAGTGAAGCAATAACTTGGAAATACCATCATCACCACTAAGCAGAAGAGATGAGTCTATCCTTGCACTTGCAGTGGTCCAGTGGATATAATGAGGTATCTATCATATCACTAACATCAAGTAATGTTTATTTTAGAAGGGGATATAATTTACCTATATCACTAAGACATAAATAAGTAAAAACTAACAACAGCAAACTCAACATAATTTTGGACACCTCATTAACCTAGAATATGGCTGGACTTACTTCTTGATCCCTGACCATTTTGACCTTTAACTGATGCCTTCATACACTGGCTCTTTGGTTCGTTTTAGCATGGAACAAGAACCATAAGTCAATGCCATCACTCCCTCAACCCACAACATGCTTCCTCCGATCGTGGACCAAATACTGTGAAATTGTGCAGGTGAACCTGGCATTTTTTACCACAACTTTTTACCGATTTAAATACGTTTACACATGAAAACCAATTTTGAAATCGACAAACCTGCCAATTTCCAATTTTTCCTATTAAATGCAATTTTTTCACGATTTTTGCTTCAATGATTTGCAGGACTTCCTATTTCAAAAATAAGGAATGGGCTTATTTTTACAAATTATAGGAGGAAAACCATAAACAATAATAAATTGATGTACATTTACCTCATTTCAAAGAAGAGCCGGAGTTAAATCTTCCATTACTCTGAGGGATGGTATCAAGTGCAAAGCACCCCTTGAAGGTTGATAGAAACTGAATTTCTATAGGGCTACCACCGGTAATATTGGCCCTTCAGATGCAGGAAGTATCATTGGGGACACAAAAGGGATTCTATTCTATGCAGCTTCAAAAAACTTAAGGTAGACATTAACAATAAAGAAGATGCCCAAGCCCTCCTTTTAGGCTTAAAGATCTGCAAGGCAAGTGCAACAGATACAATACAGTTCAAAGGAGATTCTATGCTAATCATTAATGCTGTGAGAAGGAAAGACTGCCTGATTGGAAAATTAACAACATCCTGCAAGAGGCATGACCACTACTCGAATCTTTTACAATGTACTCTATCCAACATGTGTCTAGAGAGGTGAATAAGGAAGCAGCCTTCGTTGCCAACTTCACCATAGACCACAAAGAAGCTACAACCATGAGTAATAAAGTCAAGGAATGGAATTCATTTGGTATTTCTTTCGATCTCTGATCAGTGTTAAAGATCCCAATGTATATTACATAAGGCCAGCTTTTTAGGCTAACAATTAAGGATGGCAGCATCGCCAAACACTAATTATATAACAATCATTATATGAAGTTGCCAGCTGAAATGGACTGAATTGAAACTAACACTCTCCATCTCATGAGAACTGGTACTTGGCTAATTGGCATGAGCAGATCACAATATATCTTGAGAGAGTAGAAAGCATTGATAATGCAAATTGGGCTCTACAACTGTCTTATCCCCTTCGTTCTTGTGCAAATGCTATGGACATGAGGGTGAGGCTAATATTGAAGAAGAGACAGATAGCTTTTCTTGGGGTAGTTATTGAGAGCCAGATGAAGGTGCTCAAGTATATGGTGGGCCGCCTTAGCGGAGGAGTTTTTAGCTGCCAACCATAGATATCAGGTGAATGCCAACATTGCTTCATCATAGTTATGTATACAGTAAGGCCAGAATCATCATAGTTATGTATATGGTGGGCCAACCATAGATATCAGATGAATGCCAACATTGCTTCAATGTTTGTGGGTGTGTTGGATTTCAGCGAAAAGAAGAAGGCAGTCAGCATTCTGATAGATTCCTTCTTCAAGAAAAATCTGTTTGGAGGGCTTAAAGAAACATTGATTAAATGCAATTGCAGGTGTTGATTTCCTGTGCAGAAACAGACGCTCTGATAAAAGACAGCAAACTATTCAGCCCATAGACTCCGTTTCTGCACACCACAGAAGAGATGAAGGAGGCACGTAGGAAGAAGGCTATTAAAGCTGTTGCATTTACAGAAGGTCTCACTGGAATCTACGCAATGTATGTAGTGGACTTGAGTCTTGCATCGGATGATTAGCTGATGAGGTGCCTGGTACCTTGGCCTGGTGCAGCTGCGTTTGCTTCGCATTGGGTTGTGCATCTTTGGGCATATCTTGGGCCTTAGTTTTGCCTTTAAAATATAATGTAGATAACTATACAAAACAGTTATTAACTTATTTGGGAATGTAGGTTCAGGAAGCCTTTTTTTGGCATCATTCTCTTGTTCCCCCGTATGTAGAAAACCATGTATTCGTTTTTGTTAAAATCAATATTCAGAAGCGGACCCCTGGACCACAATTCACTGATCAAAAAAAAAAATCATGTACATTTTGTACACAAACTCGTGAAAATGTTTTGGGAATAAATTTGACAATTGTAAAATCTACATTTTTAGAAGAATTTGTTGATGTAAAAATACCCTGGTTCAAGTGGCTTCCGCAATTTTTATTTTGATGGCTTCTCAATATGCAACTGGAGAAACCATAACCTTGCTTCACTATTCTGGGCATTTGTGCTTCTTGATGGGTTAAGACAAAATTTAGGCAGCTGCAGGAATATGCAGCGAATCTAGAAAATTGCAGTCAAACACAATAGCTAGCATATCAGTTTAAAATTACAGAAAGATGGCCGCAACGGAAAAAAAAACTAGGGGATCTAGATCTGAACGGTGGACAAGACCCAAGTGATGCATTATCTTAACTGCAATCTGCTTTACTAACTCACCGATCTACAGTTAGGTTGGCATTATGAAAGAAATGTAGAAACTAACCCATGAAGAGGAATCAATGTACCGTATTTCTAAACAGAAATACATAGCCCACATTTTCAATTGAGTGATCTTACCTTGCAGATTTTCTCCTGTGTTCTCTCCATTGTGCTTTCTGAACATGGGAAGGTTATATATGCCGACAAGCAGAAGATTCACACTAATAACAACTGCAACAATTATTTTAAGATTCGATCTGTTACAAACCCTAGAAGCATTACAGCACCCGCTATTCTGCTCTTCAGTATTCTCACCCCTGGCTACCCCATCGCTAGTCAGTTTCCCCATTGCTCTGCTTTCACAGTTACCTAAAAGACGACATTGTAAGACCGCAGTTTTACAGACCTGTAGCGAGCTGAACCGATGTCATAACAATCATGTCAATGACAACAACAACATTCTGTGAACGAGCACGAGCCCCCATTTCCACACCACTGCACACGTGAGGGCCCAGCCCCCACGGGGTCATGCTATGGTTTGGAGCTGAGAAAAGGGCCTCCAGGTACAAATCCTTTCTGGGTATTTAATAAAATCACAGAGCCAAACACCCAATGCCTAAAAAATCCCCACAAGAGTCTTCACGAGCACCCACTCAGAATCATTTAACGACGTACGAGGGCTGGAAGATCGAAAAAAACGTCCACTGGTTCAAATCCTTTCTCGGTGCTAAAAACAATCACATAAACGGATACCCAATGCCGAAAAGACTGCAACTACGGCGATTCCCGAGAGCCCACTTTGAATCTGTTCGAGAATCAATCCAATCTGAAAGTGTAAAGAAACAAAGCAAGCAAACAGGTAGGTTAATGGCAGCGGTGTATTGTAAGTTGTAACGTGCCTTGGCATACAAAAATAGAGGTGAAAGGAAAGTGAGTTGTTTGTCATGTGATTCCTCCCCTTGCAATGCACGGGCCCAATGCGAAGCAAACGCAGCTGCACCAGGCCAAGGTCCCACCTGTTCTTCTTCTTATTTCCATATATCCTATTCTTATCTCCCTATTTTAGTACCACTATCGATTATATTATCTATTGCATTACTTAATGTATTAATTGTGCAGCCCCACCGCCTTATTGCTTCCCACACCTTTTTAAAAAACTTATTTAATTGTGTCAATCATGGCTGACTTACAAGGACTACCAGATGGGTGACCAACCCATTCTTGACTAAAGTGACATTTTTCTTGGTGGGTCCTCCCCACTTTGTTAGGAGGATGTGCTTTCTACATTCCACTGCAAGCTTTTCCTTTATCAGGTTGATAGAATGGATCTAACATCCTCATCTGTAAAAACCTCCTCTGTAAGCAATTGGAATAGATTGGGTTATGTCATGCTCAGTCCAGAGGAGGTGTGCACCCAACATTCTGGTTGTGGTAGTGATAGAAAGCCACAAATTTAATTGACTAGCAGAGACATTCGGGCTTCATGCTTGTCCTGTATTACAATTTGGTAAAGATGGTTGGAAAAAAGGGACGTGAAACATACAAGCAAGACGTAATGTGTGAAGAAAAAGATAAAAACAAGAATGAAGATTTCAGTATTTAATGGGGGTATGATAAGGATGATTTCAATCAACTTAATCAATCATAAGTGCACCATGTTGGGGCCATGTTATCTCATGGTTAGGTTGGGGCCCTATCCTCTAATCTATATGTGAGATTGCCAAATGAAGTTGTTTTTTAATGGTGTTGTGTTGGCACAAATGAGAGACCAACGAAACTTCCTCTTATGGCATAGTGCTAAATGCAATGGTCTTGAATGAATTGGGTAGGAAGATACCTATAATCGCCCTTTTAATAAAATTGATTGACAAGATTTGGAAATCGATGGGTGGTGGAGATGGGCTATTCATATGGTTTTAGGTTATTTTGATAGAGTGTTATTTTTTTTATTGTGCATGACTTGCTTAATTTTGAGATTATTGCATAGATGTATAAATCATTTCTTTTTCGAGATATTTATTATCTTTATGAAAAGAAAATAAAGTTTTCTTAAGGTTTCAAAAAGTATAAATATAAGTATAATTGATTTAGACTAAATAATAATAAATGAGACTAAGATATTTTTTATAAAAATATCTTTCTATATTCTTTCTTTTTTTCATTTCTTTGTTTATATATTTATCTCACCCATTTCTATCTCTCCCTCTCCATCTATATCTCTACCTTCCTCTTTATCTTGATCTCCTTATCCCTCTCCATTTAAAAAATAAAAAAGAAAGGTAAAGTGTTTAGTATTATGATTGAAGAAATATTTATTATATCTAAAAAATAAATAAGAACGGTAAATTGTTTAGGTTTATGATTGAAGAATGAGTTTCAATTATATAATATTTTAGAATTTGTCGTTTTAAGAATTGTGGTCTTGATAATTGAGTATATGATTTAAAATTAGAATAGTCTTCTTTATTTTACTCTAGATCAAGCTTACCAATCTAAAACTAATTTGTAGTTGCAAACTGAGACTATAACTAAACCCTCGAACTCTAGTACAATCCTTGAACTCTACCTTCTATATAATCTAAAAACCAAATTATCTAATTTATCATAATAAAAAGGGGTAATTAGATTTGTTGGTTTGCACCTCATTAGATCCCATTGTTTTCCAACATGTTAAATCATCTCAGACCATGTCAAGATGATGAATCGATAATTTTAACTAAACGATCAAAGACAACAACAAAAATTGTAGAAATCATATTTATTACTCCTTTTAAGCATCAAATCTAAATGTGTCATATTGTTTTGTTATTTTAAATGTTCTATAACAAATGAGAGTTCTTTTGATTCTTTGATAATAAAATGAAAGAAAATGAATATTTTTATATAAGCATGTGACAATAGAGCATGCAAACGTGTGCATAGTCAACTCTAGGTGGGAAAGATGAAGGGGTCCAATCAACCAAAAAATAAATATAGGCAAGACATGTTCACGCTATCAAAGATGATCTTGTGATGATAGAATGTACCCGAGATCAAATAAAAAGAATTAATCATGATATGGAGAAGTAATTCAAAGATCAATGTATAGCTCAACATGGATAATAGTGTAATGTGGTGAAAAGTGATGAGAGGAGATCAAGTGGAAATTTTTACCCTCCTCAAGAAAGTAGAGAAAGTTTCACAAAGGATTCCCTTCAACTTCTCACGCACATTACATTTAAAAGAGGGGGTTGAATTCACTAGATCCAATCTCAATGGAAAGAGATTGAATGCTAAGTGAGTTGTAGGGAATTTACAATAAATTTGGAAAGTAAAGTAACCCTCTTTTAAAATAGACAAGTTGAATTAAGTGAATTGAAACTAAGCATGAAGATGACAAAGAAATGATTATATCTTGAGATAGAGATGCGAGATGAAGCTGTGCACCTAGAATTAGCAGTAAGATGTCGAGACGAAGCTCCCCTGCAAATTTGAGCAAAATTTGTCAGGACCGGGTTGAAAGTGTACTTGGTCCTCTGAAAAATTCGCGCGTTGAAAAGAGTTTTTCCATCTCTGAAAATGGAGTCTAAACCTATAGTTACAGTTGTGCACCTGCAACCTACACACAGAAAAGAGAGAAAATGTTGTTAGGATTGGGGGTTTGCCTTCAGGTCAAACCCCATTTTAGAATTAACCAAGTGATTGAAAATACTTGCAAGTAAATGAAAGGAAATGTCTGAAGTAAAGTTCACCTCAAGAGAGGATACAATTGAAATGTTGATAGAATTGATTGAAAGGATAGGTAGAGTTCTCCTCTTCAATGGTTGAATCCTTGACTTGAATGCAACACCTAGCCTTAAAAGGAGACTTGAAATGTTCAATGCTTGAAGGGATGATTAAATGCTTGAATGCTTGATGACAATGTCGCTTGGAAATTTTGCCTTATGATCACTTATGCTTGAGTTCACTTCTTGAACTTAATTTTCCCTTATTGGACTTCGCTTCCGAACTTATGCAAATAGGAGGGGAAATGATATGTATATACTTGCCAGTTAGGGGTTTTTAACTGATTTTCCATCTTATGCCGACATAGGAAAACCTTTCCCGCTCATGATTGACAAGCCCAATGCAAGATTAGGTCAAGGGAGGCCCAAAATAGGGTAGTCACAGGGGCACCACGCCCCTGTTCTACCCTAATTTAAGGCAAGTAGTGACAGAAAGGTAGTGTGGGGCAACAGAAAATGCAAGTTTCTAATGTTTGAGCATGTCTCGGGTCTCCAATCAGGCTTAGGGATTCATCCGCCAATGCAAAGACCCAAATGCGATCGAAAATTGCAAGGTCGCAATTTTATGATGCTACAGATAGATAAATAATCCAAATGAATAAGAACATGTTGTATGGAAGTAAGAAATGTAAGCATGCACTAAATTGTATGCAAACAAGGATTGGTTAAAAGCTATGTAAATGGGTTTGACTTTGTGCGAGAATGTGTCATATGGCATCATTTACAAGTATCAATTTACTAGCACAAACTAAATGGAAAAGGGATTTAGGTTGCATTTTTCACCACTACATTCACCCTGTGCTTTGAGGTACATGTGAATCTTAAATGCATTGTGCATCTCTAAGTATGCAACACTCACAAACATGCATGTGAAATGTATCCAAGTCACACAATAAAAATTTAATTCCTTATCAAGATAATTCTCCATGAAATATGACAAACTAAAGATTATCCCAAGTTCCAAAAAGTATGTTGTAGTCATGTATTAGGTAATACATGGTATCTCCCAATGATTAAAGATGAATAGGGACATGTCCTTACATGCAGATAAGTTATATTAGTATATCACTAGACTACAAATGTAATGAAAAGGAATACATAAGGAGAATATAAGTGTTGATGCGAATAAGTTATTTTACATCACTAGTTCACCTAATGGGTCATATTCATATGTTAAGCTTACTTAGGTCCTAGGAATCTTTCTAAAAGTCTTAATTAGCACTATATCTTATCTTATCGTATGTCATTTACTTCTTGTGTCTTAGATCTTAATATTGCCATGTTAGTTGACTCGTATCATAGGATTAAGATGCATAACATATCTTGTATTGTCATATCTCTTAACCTTGCCTATTTAAGCAAGGTATTATATGTACATTTTGGAATTTCACCATCAATGTAATTCATCTTGTCCATAATCAAGTAACATTGTTGCTCTTATTACTCTCTCTTTGAGTGAATATTTTGGTTTGTAGATAATCCTAAAGGCTCAAGTTTATTGATGACTCTAACATAGTACCAAAGCTTCAAATTTGTAATCCCCTTCTCAAATCTAAAAGATAATCAATCTTGGTCTTTTTGGGGTGCACTTTGGTGCAAAGTGGACCTTACCATTTAATTTATAGCATCGAAGAAAGTCAATTTTGTCTTTTTTTGTCCAAATTGGACATAAGAGGCTAAATCTATGAGGGTTTTGAGCTGGGAGATGGTTGCTAGATCCAAAAGGTAGATTTAATTATGGAGAATTTTGGGCCAAAACTAAACCCTTCCATCACATCCAAAAGGCCCAAAAACCCAAAGATCAACTGCCAAATCATTAAAATCAAAGACCACTGCCTTAGGCTCTTAAAGGAATTTTTGAGTTTATTATCATAAATTTTATCTACATAGTTATACAAAATCTATACATTATCACAAGTAAGCATCAATAGAATCCATTGATAATTGAGAAAAAAATGTTGAGGTCTCAAAATATTCATAAGAATGCTCTCTATCTACATAATCACTAAAATGTCTCTACATTTTCATACAGCATCACAATGAATATGGTACTATTTCATTAAATTTATTATTAAAATTGTAGACACCCAAAAATGGTCAACGCTTGCGAGGTCATACTTTAACATTTACGCATTGCCTCATTTTAGGTTTTTGCGTCGCATTAACATTTCTCCTATGTCACGCACTTGATTTTTATCATTTGCGAGCATCGAGTCATTCTTCTACATTCTTCAATCATCTCGTCCTCAAATTTGGTCTTGTCGACAACACTATCTAGTCATGATTTTAATCGATCTTATCCTATTGCATCAATGTGCGTGCTTATTTGTCATCATTTTGGACATCGTCAATCCTAATTAGGGTTTTGTCCTCTTTTCAATCTTGTCATCTGGCGATCGGTTTATCAATCTTGTTGTTTTACGATCGATTTGTCATCGATCGTTGTCATGTTCGATCTTGTCATTTGCGATCGATTTATCATCGATCGTGGTCATTTTCAATCCTGTCGTTTTGCAATATATTCTGTCATCGATCGTTGTCCTCTTATCAATTTTGTCATTTTGCGACCGATTTGTCATCGATCGTTGTCTGTCTCAATTATGTCAATTTGGATCAATTTGTCATTGTTCCTCGTCAATTGGCGCATTTATCGATCAAATCATTTTGTTGCATTGATCATTTATCAATTCAAAATCATGACATTAATTATCTTCAATCAAGACCTAATTGTCATTTTCGCATTTCTAATTCATCTTCTAGGGTTTTATGATTTAGTCATTTAACCTAATTTGTCATTTCTTCCTCTAGGATTACTAAATTATTTATTAATCCTAGGTCTTCTCATTACAATTAAATCTTTATTTAATTGGCTAATTATTCCTCTTTGTGAATTAATTAATAAATGAAAGATTATTAATTAATTTACTTAATTTCAAATTCCTAATTTTCATCAATTTCAATTTTCTAATTTTTCTTAATTTCTAATTTCAATTTCCTCCTTTTTCATCTCCTAATTCTATGGGAGTGGCATTTCAATTTGTCATGAAATTGTCATAATTGATTAATCAATCAATTTTGACATGAAATGTGTCATAATCAATCAATCAAATTGTGCATGGAAATGCATAATTTGTCATAATTTG
Organism: Cryptomeria japonica; assembly: GCF_030272615.1. Taxonomy (NCBI): domain Eukaryota; kingdom Viridiplantae; phylum Streptophyta; class Pinopsida; order Cupressales; family Cupressaceae; genus Cryptomeria; species Cryptomeria japonica. The sequence goes on along the minus strand of NC_081406.1, from coordinate 93,528,358 downwards.
TCATATTGATTTGCAATTTCTATTTGAATTGCATCATGCCAATCTTGTCACTTATCCAATTCTTCTATAAATTGGATGATTTTCTTGAATCAAAGCTAATAACCCTTCGAATCCTTGATCCTTCGAATCCTTCGAACCCCTTCAACTCCTTCATGAACCCCGAATTTCTATCAAACTACCGAATTTTCGTTTCTAGTACTCTTGAGCCTTTTGCTTTCAATTGTGTGAGCACTTGTAGGTGAGATCCACAAACCCATTGAAGAGGAAAGAACAAAAATGGAGCCGCATGGAAGAAGCATCCGCATTGTTATATGGTTTGCATGATTTTCATTTTGAATGCTTTGTTTCCATACCTCTATTGAATGTGCTTTGGAATTAGGTTCATTTCATGAGTATTCTTTTGATTATGTTATCATATTTTGTGTTTTGATTGATCTACTTATCTTGTGATGATTCCTAATTTCTTACGCTACATTAAATGGTGAACTCGACGTGAATACTAACCTTCTAACCATCTTACTGTGTTTTGGAGTGCTTCTAAGTTGATTTGCAGGTCAAAAACTCAAAAACAGAGCTGTGCAGTGCATTCTGGACACATCCTGCGCCTGTGTGAAGCATTCTGTGCCTGTGTTGAAGCATCTTGCGCTTGTGTTGAAGACTTCTGCACTTGTGTTTAACATCCTGCACTTGTGTCCTATCTTCTGCGCCTGTGTAAAGTCCAGATCAGAGGTTAAAAAAATGCAGTTTACTTGAAATTTTTGATGTTTTTTGCATTCTGTTTTCTATGCTTTGGATTTTGGTACTGATTATTTGTGCAGGATCTTGGCGTATGCATGACAAAGACTAAAAATCAAATTACTAACATGTGTTATGCAGATTCGATGGTCAAAGACAACAAATCAAACTTCTGACATGTGTTTTGTAGGTTGCCTTGGAGAAACAACCAAACCGTGTGTTTGAGATTTTTAATTAGGCACTTAGTGATTTTTTAAGTAGGTGGAAATGAACCCTTGTTTGCGTTGTTTGTCAAGTATGACATTGGAGTAGGAGAGTATGCTCTCATTCTTTATAGGGTGATCAGAAATCCAGATCTTCAATACCATGCTTGTGTTGTTGATTGTTTGTCTCCATTAGAGGGCCTGCCTTCCCGACCACTTTGCTTTAGCAAGCGAGTGATAATCGTGAGAAGGGGACGACCCAAAGTGAGTACGGCTAGAATTCCTTGGCATTCTAACTCACTATAAAAAAATACCTGATGGGCGAAAGCTTTGAAGGAAGTGTTACGTGGGAATTGCAGTTACTTGGGAAGTGATGCCCCTTGAAACTCTTTCTCATATCAACATCTAAGTAGGGCCTCTTGGTCTAAATCGCGCTTGCGCGACTACATTTGTTTGGTATCTTGATGGGCTTAATGTCTCAATCATGCTTGCATGACATCAAGGAGTAACGCTTAATAGAAATCCTTACTACATACCTTGTTTTTAGAGGCCAAAAACCCTTCTAGTTGCTTGAGAAGGACAAGTTCGGATACTTGGAAGAGATACTAAGTTCGCCATGGGGAGATTCCATGGGGACTGATGATTGGCTGCCCTGAGAAGTGAGTGCCGTGGAGGGGAGCCCGTGGGGTCAAGCATCTATGTATTCTCCTTGAATCCCATAATGAGTCTACCTCTCAAGTACCTAATGTCTTTGCCTACCCTAGGGAATGTGGAAATGAGCATGATTGTCTTGAGTCTAAGTTATAACATCTTGTATTCTTTGATTGTCAAAAGTTGAATACCATTTCAAGAGCAAACACATTGATATAACATAAAGATTAAGCACAAGAGACATTCATCCAACAAACATTCAACAAGATTCAAAGATCATACTTCAAGCATGGTTGTCCAACATTGGTCAAAAAACTTGTCTCAACTCTTATGTCACTTACATTTAGGTTCATCCTAGGTTGCATTTTGCAAAGTCATTATCAAGTATCAAGTTTAGGTTTCACCTAAGTCATACTTCTTTTGCATACCAATAAGAGTCATCCATTTGCATATGTCCTCTTGCATAAGAGCAATATCATTTCATAATTAAACCCTAGGTTTCATCTTAGGTGGACATTGTCATACATTTGCATTAGCATATCCCAAGTCTCTTCATTAAACCTCAGTCATTATCATATCATATTAAGATCATTTGCATATTAATTATCCTTTTGCATATAGTGTCAAACCTAGGTCTTGTCATCCTTGAGTAATCCAAATCTTTGATAAACCCTAAGTCATTGTTGGGAAGTCTAGACATTATCAAACTTTTGTCCTTTTGTCATCAATATCATTTCGTCAAACCTAGCTTAGTATCCAAGCATATAGGGGAGACATTGTCATCTTGTCCTTTGCCATTTAAGTCCTTTTGTCCTTTGAGGTCTAGACATCATTCCAATATCCTAAGGGTCTCTCTTAGATTTGCATTCCAAAAGTTTGTCAAAATCTTCAAAAACACCAAAAACATAGATTGCATTTTCATTTATTTAGGTTGCATTTAATTGCATATCATACATTATACTTGAAAAATTCCAAAAATATTGCATTTGCATAGTGACATGTCTATTGAAACAAGGTTCCAAGCACCAATGATGCAACAAAGTTTGACATATCAACCGACAATGCAATCAAATTTTAATCCAAGGCAATCACAATTATATCCAACCCAACAACAAGGCAATATTGGTCAAACTTATCATGATGATTTAAATGTCCAAATACAAAAACTAGAGGAGAAACTAGCTCAAGAAAAGGAGATATTGGAGCAAAAAGTGATAAACAGTGAGAAGATAAGATCTCAAATGTCCAAAATGTTTCAAAAATTTCTAGGTCAAAATCCAAATTTTGAGCCAATTAATGTAAGATCTCTTCTTGAACGATCAGACATACCAGCTCTCCTCTCCCAAATAGAGATGATGAAACAATTACAAGAAAGGAGACAACATCAATTTCAACATTATGTGCCTCCACAACAAGAACAAGAAGGTGTTTACTATCAATCATATTTTCAACCATCACAACCAATGACACAACCAATTGTTCAACATATGCAACCAACACAACCAATGGTTCAATTTCAACAATATGTCCAACCAACTATACAATGTCAACAAATGGTTCAACCAATGGTGGAATATCAATGTCAACAACCACAATCACCAATTCAAAAACAAAACTTGCAACATGCACCAAGCCGAATTTTGAACATGTCAAACCAAAATGATCAACATCTAGTTCAATATCAGAAAATGACATCAAATCAAAAACAAGTTCAAGTTCAATCAACATATCAATGTCAACAACTGCCACAAAACATTCAAAAACAAAGGTTGCAACACACACCAACCCAAGTTTCAAACATGTCAAACCAATCTGATCAACATCAAGTCCAATATCAAAACATGACATCAAATCAAAAACAAGTTCAAATTCCAAGTCCAATCATGTCAAAACCTAAAAAGAAGGGTGGCCTTATTGCAATGCTCTTAAGGAAACGACTAAGTGAGTCTTTTGAGGAAGATAAAGATAATACACTTATGTCTAGCAATGCCTCATCCCCCCGCAAGAAAATTGACTCTCCAGTGGCATCTATCCCTACACCTTTAAAAGTTTCACAAGAACCTTCCATATTGTCCTCATTAAACAATACACCCAAGGCTGCAATTATCCAAGAGCTATCCATAATTGATTGCCAAGATAATCCAATTCATGATGCACATCCTTGTCATGTTTCAGAAATACAAGACCCAATGCCACCATGCACTTTATTGCCATTACCTGTTTTAGAGGACCCCATTCGAAGTCCCTCTTCCTCATGTTCAAGCATTGATTCCTTGCCAGAATCCATCGCAAATGTTCAAAGTGCATCCCCTTCATGCCAAAGCATTGATTCCTTGTCAGAATCCTCCATGCATATCCAAAGTCCAACCTCATGTCAAGAGGATAATTTAGAGCACAAAGAAATGAGTCCTAAAGCAAATCAAGATCAAGATCCTGAAACCTTATCACCCCATCCAATTGTTGACCAAGATCCCATTTCCCCAAACACTCATAATGATTCCCCTATTATTGTACATCCTATCCAAAGTCCTATTGGCACTCCATTCCCCAGGCAAGATCAAGATATCCCAGTCCATTCGATCCCAAAGGATCCCATTCCATTTAATGAGCAAAATGTCCTTTCAAATCCCATTGACATTCCACTTCCTCAGAAAGATCAAGATATCCCTTCCATCCTTTCCGATGATCCCATTGAAAGTCAAGAGCAAAGCACCTTTAAAGAAGATTCCAATGATCTTCCTCCTTGTCAAGATCAAATCATTCCTTCAGATCCTCCACAAGATCCACTTGTCCCTCCATCTCCACGTCCTAATCCCGCATATCCACTCCAAGATTGCATTTCTTTTGACGATCCCATTATTTCTTCCATTCCATCTCTTGAAGAGCCTATCATTGAACCATGTCTACTACACAATCCTAGTCCCCCTCATGATCCTAATCCCCCTCATGATTCTAACGTGGCAGTGCAAGATGTTCATGAACCCCTGACATTAACAATGGGTTCTTCCACTTTGGTCCAATCCGATCCACTTCAAGATCTCATTATTTCTCTCATATCACATCCACCTCATAATGAACTTGCGTCTTCTTCCCAAAGAAAAGAGTATCCTACAAGTCAAGATATTGATAAAGGCAAAGGAGTAGACCCTCACAAGCAAGAACCCTTCCATATCAAAGAAAATATTAAGGGTCATGGCCTCAATAAATCACTCAAGGCGTTGGTATCCCTTCAAAGTCAAAATCCAAATGTCCACCTTCCCCATCATCGCTTCCATCCATTCTAGGTCCCTATATCCCTCCATCTCCTATGCAACATCAGCAAAGGCACACATCTTGGAGAACCTTCCATCCATCCCACATGCCTCCATATCATTCCCATCCACACCGACATTCATTCCCTCTTCCAAGCAATTTGAATGCCAAGTACAAGCATAAAAGTCATAAGTCTAGCAATCCACACGTATTCAAGGATCAACATGTCCAATATAATCGACATGTCAAAACAAAGAACAATATGATCTATAAAGAAAAAGAAATATCCAAAAGGCCACAAAGGCCCACTGAGCAAAATAAAGAAAAGTCAAAATATATATGGATTCCTAAATCCCTTGTGCAAGCAATGCACTCCAAGGAACCACAAAAGCATGAAAAATCAAAAACCATGTGGATCCCTAAGAAGCTCCTTGAAGCACAAAAAGAAACATCCAACTTGGCATCCAAAATTGCTATTCCTCCATCCAAATCATCCAAGTCTATTCCTCCATCACCTTCTTCATCTATTTTGGGCCCTTATGTCCCAAAATCCCAAGCCTTTCTTCCATCCAAATCTCAATATCCAAAATACGTCTTTCCTCCATCAGTCCATCACCCCTCAAGGTGTGTGCCAATGTTGATCTTGCCTTCATTTCCATCCACTCAAGCCCAATTCTTCCAATACCCTACCCATTATCCAATGCATATTTTCCATCCTTCGATTCCTTCCATCCAATCCTTTGCATAAATCCTTGCCTTAGTGTCATGTCATTTTCCATGTCCTTATCCTACCAACATCTTTGAGCATACTTTTAAAGGTCATGGTCTTTTTTTCTTTTTTTCTTTTTTTCAAGGCTACTATCCAAACAAAAAGACGCTTGAGTCCTTCTTCCATCCCCTATCATGTGTCCATCTTCTATTGAAAAAGTCAAAAAATCAAAAAAAAGTGAAAAAGTGAAAAAAAATAAAGAAAAATAATTCGTCCACCGGTGAAAACCCGGCAAACAGGCGCCTTGGGCAAGTACCGTGATGAAAACTTGGCAAACAGGCGTCATGCGTAATTTATGAACTTCTTGCACACCACACTTGGGGGTAGGTTTCCTCCTTCATATCCTATTGCCCTTCATTATCCTATCATAGCATGTCATACTCCTCCATTATCCTATTGTCCCTCATGTCCAATTTCCTCTTTCCACCTTTGATCTTGACAAGGCTGAGAATAGTCATGAGCATCATGCATCTTGTTTGCAGCTTTTAGTCCATCATAGCTTTTGGTCATTTATCCATTTGCTTATTATAACCTTTCATCCATATTCCCTAGCTTATTGCAACTTTCTGCCACTATCCCTTAGCCAATCCCGACCTTCAGTCCATGTCCTTTATCCATTCTTGGTCTTGCTTATCCTATCCATATCTTATCGCTATCCATACACTCTTTTTGTCCCTTGATCTTGATCTGACATAAGGACGCAAAATTTAAACATGGTTTCAAAAACCTCTTGACATGTCCCTCATGCCATGTCACTGCTTTACATTGTCATATCCAGTCTCTTGTCCCATCACGCAATAGCTCTTGGAAATTGCATCTGCGTTGTCTCCATAATAAAAGGCCTTTGTCTTCCCTCTATCCACCATCATTTCAGCAAGCCTATTTATTCACCTGTCATATTCCTTGCCTTGCTAGACACTGGGGGCAAAATTTGAAAAAAAAAAAATCTCATAAAAATCCAAAAAAGTCCTGAAAAAAATTCAAAAAAAATGAATAATGTCCTGAATAAATCCATAAAAATTGAAAATTGTCCTAAAAAAAAATCCAAAAACAAAATCAAATAATGTCCTGAAAAAAATCTCATAAAAATTCAAAAAAGTCCTGAAAAAAATTCAAAAAAATTGAAAATTGTCCTGAAATAATCCATAAAAAAATCGAATAATGTCCTGAAAAAATTCATAAAAATCAAATAAAGTCCTGAAAAAAGAATGAACGAACAAAAAAATTGTAAAACTCCAAAAACCAAAAACATGCATTTTTGCAATAAGGTGTTCCCTTTATGCATCGACAGATCACTGAGCATTCATCCAACGACACTTGCCATCCAACATTGTGCTTTAATGAAATCACGCATTAACAGATGAACTTTTTCAACTCAAACCAAGCATTCAAACTAATCCAAATTGTCTTATCAATCAAATATCCGCATTAAAAATCATTTGTCCTTGTCACATTATCATGGGTCTTATACAGGGTGTGGTATACTCGAAACCAGACTATGTCCTGTCTTAGACGGGGTACCACATTTCCTGAAACTAGACAGCATGATCGTCCTATCAGCACGTTCAAATTTTGACAATGAAGATCAAGATGTTTGTTTGTTTGTTTGAATTTGCACATCTTATCTTTTTATTGATTTGTCTTCGATCATGTTCCTATGTTGCTCGATGATGTCACTGAGTGATTTAGAGTGACCGAGATGGCTCATGATCCTTTTCTTTTTTGATTGTGATTGTCGTTTGTTTATACTGTGTCTGTCTTATGCAAATCGGGTTGCATTTCAGCTCTGGCCTTCAATGCCATGATGTTACGCATCCATTTTGCTAAATAAAAATAAAGGTTCTCACCTACAAAGTGCATTACTGAAAGCAAAATTTTCATCATCTCTAACTGTCTTCTATCTCATTTCTTCTTACTAACATTTCTTCCATCCGGTCGGATAGTCAGTTCGGTCTAGTGCTCCGATATCCAAGCACATATGCTGCATCCTGCATCCATTTGGTTAGTACAATTCCATCACACATATTACATCAAGCATTTTATCCATTTCATTTCATAAATCCATAAAAAATACATAAAAATACATCCATACATGTTCATACAAAGTGCATAAGTCATTCATACATGCAAAAAAAAAACATCAGTCATAACACATTGCATCCCATCATATCGATGCATATCATATCACATATCATAATAATATCGGAGTACAAAATCGGACTGTCTGTCCTAAGTATGACCCGCAGGCTGACTACAAAATGGCAAACTACATAATGTCCACTGTCTGTCATAAGGAGTACGTGCCTCTGTCACTGGGTGCTCCCTCTGTCCTCCTCATCCCCGCAATGTCCCGTAAGCCATCAAAATTCATGAAATTCAACACATGGGTTTTCGAGATACATACCGCTGCTCCTGTGTCCTCCGGTCGTCTGAATGTACGTACACGTTCCCCAAGGTGATCTGCCATTGGAATGTTCGCCATCTGTCTGCAAGTGTCCTTGTCCAGAGCAACAAATCCTCCTCTTTAGCTAATGCAAATGAGTCATTTTCACCCTCTTGGTCTCATTTATAGCTCTTTGTCATTGCATAGATGGACGTGCATCCTCTCCATCTTATGTTGGTCGCGGTCTTGTCTGTCATGCATCCGATCTCCGATTGTCAGTCTGTTCGATTCTATCATTTTTATCGATCAATTGGCCTCTTTTTTGCATGTTTCCGGCCAATTCCTCGAGGGGGCATGCATATGTCATTGTTATTGTCTGGGGCATTTTCGTTATTGTTCTTTGAAACAACGCTCAGAATCACATTGTCTCAAAGAGGGGCAAAATGTAGACACCCAAAAATGGTCAACGCTTGCGAGGTCATACTTTAACATTTGCGCATTGCCTCATTTTAGGTTTTTGCGTCGCATTAACATTTCTCCTATGTCACGCACTTGATTTTTATCATTTGCGAGCATCGAGTCATTCTTCTACATTCTTCAATCATCTCGTCCTCAAATTTGGTCTTGTCGACAACACTATCTAGTCATGATTTTAATCGATCTTATCCTATTGCATCAATGTGCGTGCTTATTTGTCATCATTTTGGACATCGTCAATCCTAATTAGGGTTTTGTCCTCTTTTCAATCTTGTCATCTGGCGATCGGTTTATCAATCTTGTCGTTTTACGATCGATTTGTCATCGATCGTTGTCATGTTCGATCTTGTCATTTGCGATCGATTTATCATCGATCGTGGTCATTTTCAATCCTGTCATTTTGCAATATATTCTGTCATGGATCGTTGTCCTCTTATCAATTTTGTCATTTTGCGACCGATTTGTCATCGATCGTTGTCTGTCTCAATTATGTCAATTTGGATCAATTTGTCATTGTTCCTCGTCAATTGGCGCATTTATCGATCAAATCATTTTGTTGCATTGATCATTTATCAATTCAAAATCATGACATTAATTATCTTCAATCAAGACCTAATTGTCATTTTCGCATTTCTAATTCATCTTCTAGGGTTTTATGATTTAGTCATTTAACCTAATTTGTCATTTCTTCTTCTAGGATTACTAAATTATTTATTAATCCTAGGTCTTCTCATTACAATTAAATCTTTATTTAATTGGCTAATTATTCCTCTTTGTGAATTAATTAATAAATGAAAGATTATTAATTAATTTACTTAATTTCAAATTCCTAATTTTCATCAATTTCAATTTTCTAATTTTTCTTAATTTCTAATTTCAATTTCCTCCTTTTTCATCTCCTAATTCTATGGGAGTGGCATTTCAATTTGTCATGAAATTGTCATAATTGATTAATCAATCAATTTTGACATGAAATGTGTCATAATCAATCAATCAAATTGTGCATGGAAATGCATAATTTGTCATAATTTGTCATATTGATTTGCAATTTCTATTTGAATTGCATCATGCCAATCTTGTCACTTATCCAATTCTTCTATAAATTGGATGATTTTCTTGAATCAAAGCTAATAACCCTTCGAATCCTTGATCCTTCGAACCCCTTCAACTCCTTCATGAACCCCGAATTTCTATCAAACTACCAAATTTTCGTTTCTAGTACTCTTGAGCCTTTTGCTTTCAATTATGCGAGCACTTGTAGGTGAGATCCACAAACCCATTGAAGAGGAAAGAACAACAATGGAGCCGCATGGAAGAAGCATCCGCATTGTTATATGGTTTGCATAATTTTCATTTTGAATGCTTTGTTTCCATACCTCTATTGAATGTGCTTTGGAATTAGGTTCATTTCATGAGTATTCTTTTGATTATGTTATCATATTTTGTGTTTTGATTGATCTACTTATCTTGTGATGATTCCTAATTTCTTACGCTACAAAAATATTTATTTTAAATCAAGTTTGTGTGTAGTTCTTAGTCATCTATAGATTTAATGTTAAGATCATATGTGTTAAGTGAAAGGGGCTTAGGCTTGACGCACTAGCGAGTGGGGTGCTAGAGGCCGCCATCGCCTTGCCACCTACCCGCCACCCAAATGATGAACTATTTTTTAAAACCCTACTACGACCCAAGATCATATGCAGCGTCTAAGAATCAATGCTAAGGGGCTGACTTTGCCCCCTTTGCCCTAAATAGGGATTTTTTTCAATTTTTCACAACCTTTTTGCAAAGGTGTCTATTTTTCAAAAATGAGATATCAATGGAAATTTGATTTTGAGCATTTCGTAGTGGTGTAATCCATTTTTGTTGATTTCTCTACAAGTACAAGTAATTTCTAATTAAAGTCAAAATTTATTTTTTGGCTCTCAATCTCACAACTTTTTTGCTAAGATCACCAATTTTCACAAATTTTATAGCATTAAAGAGATATTAAGTATTTCTATTTAAAAGGAAGCTAAGTTAACAAACAAATTCCTATACTAATCTTAAGAGAAGGGTAATGCAAAAACCTTTCAGATCTTTACAATAGTTATAGAAAGTTAACAAAAATAGACATAAATTGCATGCATACCATAACATGGTGATTTACATGGGGAAAACCCTTTCAAAAGAAAATTCATACACTCCAAAAATGTCCAATATATCATTTAAAAATCAACAATATTTACAATATACTTGCAAAGAAAGCTTCTCACAAGAGTATCACCAACCAAACACCCAAAGGCAACTCAATAGCTATTAGACTCATAGAATACATCACAATTCCTATTCATAGTACAATACCCTCTCAAATTAGGATTCTCTTTAAGGGAAAATAAAGCCAATGTTATCTCTACCATCAAATAGGTGACCTAATGAGAAATTGTCAAGATTTGTAATGATAAATTATACATAAAATGTGTCTTTTGAGGGTGTTGCCCCTAAACCTCCACCAAGGCACACAATCCCTAGACCCCTTGGAAGGGGGATAGTCCCCTTGGACCTTGTAGAGGGGTAACCCCCTATGACCCCTCACACTCACCTATCAACAATAAAATTTTGTTATTGCAACATTGAGACACCATTTTCCTAACACTATCAAGTCATTCATATATTTTTTCTAGATTTAGCCCCAAGTACATTTTATTATTTTTTTCCATCTTTGCATTATAGAGGATTACTTGGACATGCTAGAATTTGGGAAAGTTACACTTTGATAGAAAATCACTTCTTTTCAACAACATGATATTTATTATTTAAGAACTGTGTCATTGTAATAATCATGGTTTATGAAACTTATCCTTCTATAATTATTCTAACTAAGGACAATTATCACTTGGCTTTGAAAAGACATCGTGACATATTACAAGTGGCTCAATATTTTACCTCATATTTATGGAATCGTCATTGAGCTAAAGATATGATGAAAAAAATAGTTTGGGTTAATAAAAATGATCACATTATAGGGTTCATTGGTACAAGTATTAGTTCAAGCATCTTCCAAGAGATCTATACTATCATATCTTAAAAATCAAGAGCCCACTCACAATTTGGAGCAAATTTTGGGAAATCTATAGAGATACACATAATTCTCCATTCCCAAATGATCTTGAATCAGATTGTCTCATTCCACTTAATGGTGTTGATAATCTACCCTTCGATGATGATACATTAGAGGAGCTTGAATGTGATGCAACACTTGAGCATCTTGATAATCAAGAAACCTTTCCTATAGCTCCCACTTCTCTAATTAAGATCACAAATCCATCATCTATTTCTGCATTGGAGTTTAGAGATGCTTCTTCAAGAGCTTCCAATGATTCTTTTTAGTAGCTAAATTATACAATCTTGTGGGATGACTACTTAATGAGTATTTCAAAATTATTTGTGTAGTCTCACAATTCAAATTTGGAGGAAAAATTAAGGGGTTACCTCTCCCATTTGATGAAAACCCCATTATAATTTTTATCATATCTTCTTTATCTTTGGATCTTGTTCAACATCAATTACCACTTGATCTTGATTTGTCACCTTTTGTCTTGATTGGGCATGTATCTGATTTGACTGTGGCATCATCATTTATCATGGACATGGCAACATATGAGTACATTTCAAAGACACCATAAACATACATTTTGATTATTCTTCCTACCAATTCCTATCTAGAATGGGAATCATTCATGTATTTGTAGTTGGTCTTGTTTCTCCCTCAAGGAAGGCAAGTTGTTTATGGGCATCGGAACATATTTTGTCTTTAAGAATTCACCATTTCTATAGGACACTACACATTATGGGGGGCCTACTTAGTCTCTTTCTTTCCTTCTTGTGGAGGGATAATTAATTCCATACTTGTTATGGATCTCATCCTAGGGGGATCCTAAGTTTTTCATCCATCACTTTTTTATTTTTGTATCTTTCTCTCTTTTGGAGAGAATTTTTGTCCCACTAGGTTTTCTCCTTTCCTTTGTTTGTGGGAGATTGCATTATAAATGGGTACCTAATATGGCATAGTTGTTTGGATCCATAATCTTAATCATCCCTGCTTAATTTCCATTTATTTACTCCTCCCTAAGTTACACTTAAGGGGGGTGTTGATGTGAATATGGTAATTTACCTAACTAGTTCATCTAGTAGGTCATATTCAAATGCTAAGTTTATTTAGGTCCTAAGAATATTTCAAAAAGTCTTAGTTTGCACTCGATCTTATCTTATCTTATGTCATTTATATCTTGTTTCCTATTTCATTTTATATTTGTCATGTTAACTATCTCATATCACAAGATTACACCACATATCAAGATCTTGTCTAGTCACATCTCTCAACCTTACCTATAGAAGAAAGGCATCATATGCACATATTGGAACTCCATCATCAATGTAATTCATTGTGCCCATAATCAAACAAATATTGTTTCTCTTGTTGCTCTTTTATGGAATGCATCTTTTTGTTTTATAGGTGAATTTGGAGGCTTGATTCCATTGGCAACTTTAACAATAAGGAGAGAATATATATAAGAGATAAGAATATATCACCCAAACATATTTCGTATCTATATCTATGCTTGTGGTTTAAATAGGAAATGAATGTGAAAGGAAGCAAAGTATGTAGAGTAAACTTTGTACACAAATTTACTGAGAAAAGATTTTATATCTTTTTAAAACCCTTAAACAAATATAATAAAGAAGATGTACATTATAGGAAATATAAAAGTAACATCACCATAGATAAATCCACACAAAACAAGATGTACATAGGGGAAAAAAAATCAAGAGAAAAATCCCAACTTCAAAAGCCTACTCAATTTATTATAATAAACAATCTGGTCATGCATACTTGCAAAGCAAGTTTCTTCCAAGAGTACACAAGTGTTGAATTTTGGAATAATTCCAATAGCATAACAATATTGACAAATAATATTATAATGAAACTCCAATCCTAACACCTATATTTATAAAGTTTACAAATTCAAATAAGGAAGCTTCTAAAGTGGATGCTTGTTGCATGCAAAACTCCACATTGCACATGGCATAATGCCTCTTTCATGTAACATGCAAAACTCATCATTTGAAGAATATGCACATGCACATGCAAAGCACCTACATGCATGCAAACTCCACTTTGCATGCAAATAACCTACATGCACAACTCACACCTATCATAACAACTTTCTATTTTCAACTATATCATTGACTTGAGTAAACTTCAAGAAACGGGGCCCAAAAGTTGAGATACCTACTTCCTAAAAAATAAGAAACATGTTGTCCTTTCCACTTCACATATAGGATGAAAACTTGTAGTGCCACTCCCACATAACAGTATCACCAAATACACATAAATAAATATATAGGAAAATAAATAAATAATCATGCTAGAAATTATTGAAGGTTAAGACACCTTATTCCTATCCTTATCCCATTTTTTGAACACCTTTTAAGAGCCATTGGAAACAAATTGATTTCAATTGCTAGGGGTCATGAGGCCCATAGCCTCCAAACACCATCTAAACTTATCTATGCTCGTATGCTTTGTCAACATATCTACAATATTCTTAAAAGTGTCAACTTTCTCCAACTTTACCTTCCCATCTTCTACCATGTTATGAAAGAGATAGTAATAAACATCAATATTTTGTTCTTAGGTGGAATGTTAAATTCTTTGTCAAACTTATAGCACTACGATTATCACAACAACTAATGATCAACCCTAGACATCAAGCTCAACATTTGAACATGTTCTCTTAATCCAAATGGCCTCCCTATAAGCATGAGTAGCTTCTATGTAATTTTTTTTTCTATCATGGAGAAAGCAACTAAAAATTGCCACTTATTCAACTAATAGCACCACCAAACATCATGAACACATTTCCACCAATGGATATTCAATTGTCAATGTTTCCTACCCAATTTGAATCCACTTATCTATGAATATTGACTATATATCGAGGTCTTGTAGGATAACCATGAAAACATAGGGAATACTCATAACTACCATGCAAATATCTAAACACCCTCTTTATTTCATCCCAATGTACTCATTCAAGATTAGCCATAAATCAACTAAGGACACTCACTACTTGGGCAATATCTAGAATTGTGCAAACTATGACATATATTAGGCTACCAATAACACTTGCATAAGGTAATCTATTCATGTTCTCCGTCTCAGTAGGATATTTAGGAAGTCCTCCATAGATATATTTATCCCCTACAAAATAGGAACAACCAAGGATCTACATGTTGCGATGATGAATCTATCCAACACTAAATTCCCATACTGACTTTGGCTCAACTAAAGTTTTTTGCTAGTTCTGTCTCTTTTTATGTCCATTCCCAAGATGCACCTAGTTGCCCCTAGATCTTTCATCTCAAACATTAATAAAAGTTGAGACTTCAAATAAAAACATCTCTACTATTCCTAAAGAATAGCATATCATCAGTGTATAAATTAATGATGATAATTTGATCATTATGAATATTAAAGTAAACACAATGATCTAATTTTGATCTCAAAAATTCCAAAATTGACACAAAGGCATTGTTGTCAATTTGAATTGCACCCTCCTAAACTTATTGTTCAACATTCTAGTGAAACATGGGAATGATCTCAAGGTGTGGGACCTTGCAAATGATATCAAACCTTTAGAGAAGGTTGAATTCCCCTCAATCTAGATGTAGTAGTATCGGTCCAACCTAACAACAAATAAACCTACATACTAGTTACAATCTACTGATTATGAAGGAAGCTTGACAAGTGCTAAGAGGGAAAAAAGAACCCCCAAATGGTTCCTACAAACATATTTCCACACAACATACATGTACAAAAATGGACTAATCATATATTCACAAAGGTAAGAAAGTTTACATAGTATGAAAGATGTAAGAAAAGGTAAAATTAATAATTTATTTCTTCAAATTCATGGATCCCATTTTACAGAGTATAGTTGTAGAGTTACAAAGCTCTCATGAAGAAAAAAAGAACCATCTATAATAAGAAAAAAAAAGTACCTTTTTTATTTAGAAGGAGAGAGCCAAAAAAGAGAAATGTGGCAACCCAAGGAACACCCAAGCCACCATCTCACCTAGAGAAGTGTAGACATGTTCAAATGAGCAATTAATGAACTACAAAGAAGCTTGCACAATCTGGCATAAATCATGATCTAGAGGAAGGAATGTTAGAAAAGGATGTTTACAACAATAAATGAGGCATGATGTCAATTATCCCGAAAAATTATGTTAGAAAATAATAATAAAATCACCCTAGGGGCACAAAAAAAATTAAATTAGGTAGTTGGGAGGATTTTGGCAAGAAATAATAAATTTCATGAGAGTTGGTGAAGAAAACATGCCAAAAACAATGTAGCTATAGCTATCAATTGTAGAAAAGCCTCTATAGCTTATCCTACCAAAAATGGGCTCTTGTAAACTTATCACACTAGTTTTGGGCATTAAAAAATACATGGTTGTGCCATTTAGTTGCTTGTCATTGAATGAACCTTGGGCTGAAATCATACCTCATACACCAAATTTGCATCAGTCTTGATCCCTACCTTTAGCTCTTTGATGCCTTGTTCCATTAGGGTTGGACCTAAAGCCCAATCCTTACCTTTTTCTTCAATATGCTTCCTTGAATTTAGCCTTTTCTTTATTACGGGTCAAGGTTCAACTACAAAAAAGAACCCCATCACAATCTCTAGTGGTTCCAAGAACCATTAACATCTGCGACATGTGCTTGACTTTTCATTTCTATGCTTGGGTTCCCTTTTAGTCATCAAATGAGGTTTCTCATCGAACTTAGAACCTTGTTGAGGGTTCCAATTATTCCAAGAACCATTGAAACCTCTAATTGAACCCCCAACCTCTATACATAGTTGATTTCTTTGTTTCACTCAAAAAAATTGTCACTTATTCCTGCTTTATCCCCCTACCAGTGATCAAACCCTTGTAAATAATCAGGAACCTCGTTAAGGGTTCCAATTCTAATAACTTTTCTTAGCCATTTAATCTTTGAACTTTATCGCTTCCTTTGTCGATGGTTGGGCCTAGATTAAGAACTCGAAATGCTATTGACCTAGTTATAATGGTTCCTATAACCACTTAAACCTTTGACTTCTTTAAATACTTAGCTGAATTTCACCCTCAAATTGAAATGAAAGATACCTTAAAATCTCCCCTCATGATGGTGTCATGTGCCTCTTTAATGTTCCCCAAATAAATGATTTCCACCTCCTTGAGAACCAAATTAGTATGTAGAAGGGGACTAGGAACCTATTGAAAATCTTGACTATTATGGGAACTATTGTCAATGTCAACAATGGTTCTTGGAACCATAGAAAGCTTTGATTGGACACAAATTGGCCAATTTCGCTTCAATCTTCTTCAATTTAAAAATGTGAGTACCCATTTGGGAATTTGACAAGACAAAAGGTTGAGAAGAGTTTAGACACTTAGCCAATCTTGAGATATTTTGAACTTTGGTAAATGATTGAGAAAAAAAAGGGGAATACACAAACACATAAGTGCTTGAAGTTAACCTCAATACCCATAAATATCTCTAAGATCAGTTATCAATAGTGGAAAATAAGGGTGGCACAAAGTGTGAATAGGCATCAAACTTTTGGTACCATATCCTAGAGACTATTTTAGACCATACTGTAGTGTTGTAAATTATAACCTTGTAAATTTTACACAACTTTTTGTGCCCCTGCCTTAGTGTGACCCATTTTAACTCTTAGCCAAGCCCATTTTTGGCCTTTTTTATCTTGAAACTGATTTCATCTATTTGCATGATGATTTGAGTCCATGTCTTGAGTTGAGTGCACCTTGTCCTTGGCTTGTTCATCACCCTATTTTGGGTGAACAAGGGTGCTTGGGGCACCTAGGTGCCCTTGTCCCCCTAATCAAGTCCCACATTTGAACATGTTGATGCCCTCTCCACTCTAGTTGGTTTCAAATCACGATGTCTTAATTTGACCGTTGGAGGTTGGCCTAATCAATGAAATAGATTGATAATCCTATATAAGATCATTATTACAATTCATTTTATCATCCACTACATTCAACTCATATGAACTTTCAAGCACTATCATCTCAAGCATCAAGGCAACATTTCATCCCACCATATTTTTCAAGCATTCTTAAAGATCTAGACATCATGGAGTAGAAAATTACATCAATCTTCATGCAAGCATATGTTTGTATTTCATTCTCTTTAGGTATTGTCTTGTCATGTCATGTTTTTGCATCAACACTTGTGATCATATTCAAAGAGCATTGCATCAGTATTTCAATTCAATTTCAAAGGTTAATTCCAAACTTGGGGTTTGACATAGGCAAACTCATATTCTCTACATATTTCTCTCTTTTGTAGGTATAGGTTACAAGTTCAAAAGTTGTAATTGTAAAATTAGGCATAGTAGACATAGACAACTAGATTCAACTTTTGTAGGCATGGAAAGTGGAGGATAGGGTCACCCCACACACCTATGTTCGAATTTTTTTTGGCAAATTTTTTTGGGTAGATCTTGAACATCATTTTGGTTCTAAAAAGGTTACTTTTGTCTACAAATGACATTCTGAGGACAAGGTCACTCGAAGAACCATTGTCTCGCATTTTTTTAGGCCCAAATTCCAGACACAGTTTCTACTTTCCTCATTCCAAATTTGGGTTTATAACTACATATCAAATCTAAAACTATTTATTCATGTTAATTAATGTCAATTTTCCATCTTTAGCCTTAAATCTGTATTCACTTTACATCTTTGCAGTATCCTTTTTAACTCAAACAAAAGGGAAAACAAGAAGTCAATCAACATTCATCCTTTGAGGTGAATCTATTGACCTCATTTCCTCTAATGTAATTGAGTGTTGGAAATAGGCTCATTTCTTGTTTACATAGCTAAACTAGCAAATACCTATTTTCCACCTATTACACACACAAAGACTTCTTTGACTTGCAAACTAGACAATTTTTACCTTTTACAAAGTATTGCTCAAGATGTGACATAGGGGAAGAGCATCAATAGATAACATAGTTCCAATAACCGTCACCTTATTGTCATGTTGACCCCCCAATAGTCGTCATAGTGAAAACACCATTAATAAATTTGTTTTGTACCAATAACTGATCATTTTTTGTAATTTTTTGTTCATAATTGGCCCATTTGTGCACCACTATTGGGACATTTGTCAACAAGTACTAGCGATTTTGAGTTGATGGTTACTGGAACATCTTTAGTTAGGTATTAGGCAACACTTTAAAATGTGTACTTTTTGACCTTTGTGTGCATAATTGATTCCACAACGTGCATCGTTACTACCCAGAAGCCAGATCAATAGCTATAAGAAGTTAAGTCGCATACGAAGACAACTAAAATAAATAAATCAAAATCTGATGTACCGTTTAGGATCTGTGGGTGCGCAAAGATAGCTATGACTGCTATTGGTGCTCTTCCCCTACATATAATTTCTTCCTCCAAGTCACCATGAATGAAAATTATATTCACATCCATTTTCTCAACTTCTAAATCATAAGCTACAATAAGTGATAAAAAGAACTAATAATGATAGTGAATTTTATTCTGTGAATTGTATTAAGTTTTGCAAAGAACATGGGATTAAGAAGCATAAGATAATTGCATATACCCCTTAGCAAAATAAGATTGCTGAGAGGATGAAAATGACATTGATTGAGAGGGATAGGAGTATGTTGAGTGGAGTTGACCTTGAACAAAAGTTTTGGGTTGAAGCAGTTGCCACTATCTAGTATCTAGTTATTGGTTCATGTTATCACTTGTTCAACTATAATAGCAATTGATAATATGAATTGATAACGGCCTTGCAAAAAGTGATAACAAGAACCAAAATAAGATATCCTATTATATTTTTACCATTTTGATTCTCAACAAAGACCTTGAACCATTTAAATTGATTAAAGACTTCAAATTTACTTTTGAGAAAATAAATAAAATTATTTCTAATGTAAGGATACAAATGAATTGATCTAGATAGCGAAAAAATTAATAAAACCAAGCACATCAAAATAAATTAAATCTGACAAAGCAAAAAGTTTGTGAAAACTAGAATAGAATTAAATAAATTCTACTTTCCATATATTCAATATTCACAAAAATCAAACTTGAGATTTTAGTCATCTAAAAGTTCAATAAGGCTTTTATTTTTTTAGGGCTCTAAAACCCTTCTCATGATATGGCCAAAGTCTCCATCTCCATATGATAACATTTTCTTCTCTATTGGAAGTTTCATTTCCAAAGCATGAACACTCTTAAGTAGTGAGAAAACATGACCATCGAAAGTTGATGCAACACTCTTTTTCATTGTTGATTCATGTTATCACTAAACATAATTAAATCAATTCCCTTGACCTTGAACGAATCGATTCATAGCCTCTCTTAGAGTGTCATCACTTTCCTATAATATTTATTTTTTTGGTGCATGTTTAATGTATGTCTACCAGAGTTAACTTTCTCCCTCTTTCCCTTACATCCAACGGTTCAGAGTTTTCCTTGAATTTAGTTCTGTAAGTCATTTGTTAAGAGTCTTTCTCCTTACATGCATAAGTCACAAATCATTTAAGAATTAAAGCATATCTACCATCATTCTAAAGCTGAACCTCCATTGCCAGTACATTATAAGAATACCAGTTTAAGAACAGGCACAACTCTTGGTGCTTACGTTGAGTCTAAATTCTTTAAAAATTATGCTTCCCATTCCACCAGACCACGTGGAAAGACCACTACATAGATCTATTATAATTAGTCATGAGACAGAGACTTTAATGGATTTTACATGCTTGAATCTGAAGTGTGTTTGATGTATCTTTATCATGCTTTAAGATTTTGACTTTTAAGCTTAAAAGTATTAAACACTCAGAGTTGACTTACATTCTCTAGGCTTAATATGTTGCTCCTAAAAGTCGAGTTTTATAATCGACTTTGAAGTCAATGACCTTGCTTGTATTAGCCACAACTTATGGTTTCTTTGGCATGCACGATCACCAACAATCAAGCCAACTTAAATTATCCAAATTGAAATGAGATTAATAAATATTATATTCTAGTTTGTGAATGATTTTCTTAGTCGTGACCTACTTAGACAGACATGGGTTAGGCATAGGGAAGTATGTCCAAAAGATAAGTCTTTTGTTATTTATTATTAGATGTAATGTCTTCATCTAGATTGATGTTTTTATATGCTCAAGCATGACCTTGTAAGCTTAAAAGATCTTGAGTGCATGAAGATAACTTGTTTATGATAGAAATGGTGTAGTCTTTATTTGAATTAAAACATTAAAATTATAGTCATATATGTTTATCTGGATTGATTATAACCTATCTTGGGTAGTTCTTTACTAACTTATACATTTCTTTTCTATGATATTCTTAAAGCTAAATCTTTTTTACTCAATGAAAGAATAAGAGATTAAATCTGTAAAACAATTCGTAATAGTTACATGCGATCAATTAGATAGTTATTCAATAAATGACTTAATTGTATTGAACAATATTAAAGAAGTTGGAATTTGAATGCTTGATTGTTGCTAATGGGTATATAGCTCCCGTGTTATCATTATAGATCTTGTTGACTTATTTTTAATAGAATTACTTATTAATGATAAATGAATGTCATGTGTACTTTATCCATATCGAGAATATAGGAACTTCAAATGGATATTAAAAGAAATTTACAATATCTTATAGATAATTGATCACTATCATATTGTAGCCTTGATGAGTAGCACATTATTGGTAGTTTACATTAAAGTGTAGGTAATCATTTTTCATAACATGTTGACATGATCTTTGTGGAATTATGACCTTGTTGTTGTGTGTATCAAGGATTGACTTAGAATTCAAAACCTGGGAAAGTCATCAAATAAATATGCATAACATGGTTTGATCCATTGTCATTCAATTCATTTATCAATGAATATGTATTTGTCATAATACATTGTGTCACTGAAATATTCATTGAATTCAAGAATAAATGCATAGTTATATCCTAATATTGTTTTTAAATATGTGATTAAGTCATTGTCTTTTTCCTTGTGTTTAAGATGGAAATCGACTCTATGAAAATGTATCAGATAATTAAGTAACAATTGTTGTTCCTATTTGCTTGTGTATGCTTGTTCATCATGTGTATTTAATGCGATTTATGTGTTTATGGATGGTGTCAAATATGGAAGAACAAAGAAGGATAGATTATCACCCTATATCTATGTATCATAAAATGAATTAAGAAGATACTTTGGCCAAAGATTTTGAAATAATTATATAATAATTGTGTTTCTAACTCTAGGCCATACCATGTTGCACACAAATTGGATATTACTCCTACCATATATTCGAATTGTTAGGCATCCTCATGCAAGGTCAGGTATTCTTCAAGTTAGGAAGAACTCTAGGGAATCATAAAACTTTGTGGTTGGGTGAATTTAAACATTCTAACAATGTTCTCACTCATGGTGTGTTCAAAGGAGATAGATGTCAGGAGTTCTTGTCAAGTTTGCCTTCATGGTTTATACTTTATGTAGTCTACGTCTTTGACCTTGTGGTCTAATGTAAATGAATTTGTTTCCTTATGTTTTCCCTTTTTATTGGCTTATGTACTCTGACTTTATGTCAAAATTTAAATTCATGTCTTTATTTTTGTATATTTGAGAAAGTTGCTTTAATTTCTTATTAATTGTGTGTATTTTGTGATTTATGTTAATTTAATAATATGGAGGTCTTTACAGATAACTTTTGGTGATGCACCAAATAAGTTCAAAGAACTTTTGCACTAGTTTTGTATGTATAAAATAATCTTAAATAATTGACATTCACACAAAACTCATGGAAATCTCTACAAAGTTGAAGAAATAAAACCGAAATCATAAGGAATTCGATCATTCATAAGATGAAAATCTAAGTTTTTTAGTAACACAATGCAAAAGTGTATGCAAAATAGTTATGTTATTAATCTTAAGGAAAAAATTATAGTTGATACAAAGCCTTGTTCAATAGTTCTTCTTTTTTCAAAATTAGAGATATATATAATAATCCTCCTTACAAAGTATATCTAGTAAGTAAAAAACCATTGAGATAATATAGGAAGCATGCCTTGATGGGAAATAAATTATTCAAAAGCTCAATGTTGTTGGTCAAACCTCTCAAGTGTTGGGAAAAAGTGCTAATGATGAGTTGTCTCCAACCAAGTCTTAAAAATGCTCGTAACAAGGATTAAAACTATCTCCACTTTCTTAGATAAGTGGAAAATGATGAAATGATGTAGTAAGTGCTCATAGTGGTCATTAATCATCTTCAATTTTTCATTGTATGAATATAGGACATACCTTTTAATTTCTTGCAACTATCTTGACTCTTTGAGGGTGTAGAATAGGAGTCTTAATTTTTGCGCCATTGAACTAATTTTTAAAAGCTTAGTTATGACCTCCAGCCACCTAACCTTATGTTTCTACTTCATTTAAATTAAGCACCTATGAGAGGATAATGCATGCCAAGTTAACCCTCTATAGTTAATGCTTCATGCACTCACTTTGACTTTGTACAAAACTATTGGAAATGTTCATTGTGTAGGTGTAGGGAAATATGAATATTTATATGATTCATATGGTTTTGATAGGAGCTTATTTTCCATGCTACATACTTATGATTGTGAACTCTTCTTAAACCTTCCAAAGATCACAATGGCTATCCATGAAACCTTGGCAAAGGTTATGACTATTTTTTAAAGCTTATCAAATGGAAGGAGATTGGAGGATGAATAAATAGGTCTTAGTAACATTTGACACGCCCTTAGTTAACTTTATGGAAAACTTATATTTCAAATACATCAACACATGAGAGGAGAAAGTCAAGGCAAAAAAAAGAAACATTACACTTCTCCTCAATCTCATTATTTCACAGTCCCTATGATCATCGTCTTATAATAATCTTTCGTGGCTTGAAAGACCCCCAACCATGGACTAGTAGAGATCCATTACGATTATTCCATTACCTTGATGATTGATTGATTTGTAGCGACTCTCCTAGTATAGTCATATTGGTGACTACCCCTTATACACCCTCTAGCATATAAGGTAACTGCATTGATCCAGAATATACAGAGTCTTAGTGCTCATAGACCTTTATAAATCATCACACTTCCTTTAGACTATTTATAAGCTTTATTGTCTTGCTTGTGAAGTATGACTATGATCCCTCAAGATAGTGCCAACTTTCAAGAGTTGTTTATTGCAAATAATAGTGGTTCATACTTGCAAGCCTTCTCTTTGCTAGACAAGTGTTCACCAAAATGTGTAGGTTTCCATAATACTTTCATAAAAAAATCCTCAACAAACCTGCATCCTATCATGTATTTTATTTCCCTTGATATTCCTTTGACCCTCCATTCTATCTTATTAATATTCCTTTTGATCATATGCTCATTTGTATCCACATCTCTAGTTTCTTCTTTATCCTTAGTGAAAATAATTAAGACTATTTAGAAGCTTCTTCACGATAATACGAACTTATTAAAGCTCCCATAACATTTGTCAAGGCTAGTCAATGGTTCTACATATTTCTGTAGTGACATAAATTGTTACCGGGCCAATTTACACCTCATGTTTGTGCCCCTACTTTAACGTCTCCTACCCTCATCGCCTATTTAGGTCCATTTTGTGCTTATTCTCCAATTACAATGCCATGTAAACCCACTAATTGATTTTTTGGAGGGGTGTCCTTCTCCTAGGGCTTAACGGTGGTCCCTTGTTGAGAAGGACCAGGGTGCTAGTGCCCTAGTCTATGTTAGTTGGGCCCTATTTTGAAGTGGGGGAAGGGTCCTATCTCTCTGGTAGGAACTCAATTTTGTGGCTTCGCATGACGTTGGAGGTCAACCTAATTGATAAATGACCTAGATGCCCCTATATAAAGACATTTGATCAACCTAATTAAATCTAAGACTCTAGGCAATCAATTCCTAGCATTCTCGCATCCGTGAAGCATTCATCACCAATCATTTTCAAAGATCTTCAAGGTTGCATATTATCTATTCAACCATTGTGGAGCAAAATTACATCATTCACATGCAAACATCTGTATGTGATTAGGGTTTTTCATGTCCATGCCATTTCATACAACATATGTGATTACATTCAAGAAGCAAAACATCATCATCAACAATTGCAAATCTAAGGTTTATCTTTCAATATTTATTTCAGTATTTGCATTATGCATTCAAGGTTAATTCCTAAACTGGGGTTTGACATAGGCAAACCCCTATTCCCAACTATTTTCCCTTCTCCACTATGCAAGAATAGGTGCAGTGTTGTAACTTTCAGGATCAACATAATTCACAGAGACGAACAAGTTCCCCTTTGGATGATAAAAAGTGTGGAGGACTAGAGCGATGAGCATTCTTCTCTTGACAATTCAGGTCGATCTTCTGGGAATAGTTCTGAACCTTCACATATTGCTTAGATCCTGTCACGAACCCTATTTTTCCATAATTATTTAATTAGGAAAATAATGTTTATTTTTCAAATGAAATTGAAATGAAATAGAACTATTAATGAAATAAGAAAGGATATTGAATGTACTGATATGATTTATATACAATTGAATGATCAGTAATAATTTTTATTGTAAATTGGGATTGTCATTACTAATGAGCGATTGAGTGCAAAGTGAATGCAGGAATAGGTGAACAATGATGAAGACGAGAACATGGTTAAGGTAGAGTTGCCTTAGCTCTTGTATTTCGTTAGGATAGATGGAATCTCTCACACACCACATTAGGATTTATATTTGCATCTTGAAAGATGGATGATTTAAATGACCTTATTTGAGTGTTTGTTCAAATTGAAATGATAAATTTAGTATGAGTAGTAGATTGATTTAAATAATTATACATGTGCATTGATTGCATGATGTGAGTGGCGATTGAATTGAATTTAAGTTACATGAGTAATGGTGAAATATTATGCTTTATTGTTAAAAGAGATGAAACATATAAACGATTCAAAAATGAATATCGACCCTAGGTTTTATGTTCTTTTTAGATATGTATAAATGTATGAAAATTGTACTTATGAGTTTACTTTTGTAAATAGAATTATATATATATATATATGTATGAAAATTGTACTTATGAGTTTACTTTTGTAAATAGAATTATATATATATATATATATATATATATATATATATATATATATATATATATATATATATATATATATATATATATATATATCGTGAAATTTGACTTCTTCAAGAATTTTGTTTATACATATACATAATCATTTGAGATTAAAAATATATGCTCATTATATATATATATATATGAATTCTTAAGTAATTCGATCTTGTTATGGTAAATGCATATTTAATTATCGAATATGTAGATATATTTGTGGAATTAAACTGTTTTATGAAAATCCAAAATATATATTAATATATATATATTTAATTATAGAAAAAGGTTATTAAAGAAATTGATTAACAAGTTTAATGTTTAATATATATTAATGAAAAGTCATTAATTATATATATAAATATAAATAAATTAAAAACTTAAATAAAAATAAAAATATAATAACAAATAATAACATGGTGGCGGGTTATTAAAACTTAAAGAAGGTGGTCGATAGTAATATCGACCACCCCCCTTAATTAAAGGGAGAGGTCGGTATTACTACCGACCACCCCTCCTCCCTATTTATAAACCAAACACCACGTTGCATGAAACTCCTATTAAAGGATACTCCATGTCCAGATCCAATATGGTAGTAGGCATAGTTTAAGGGATTATTTCAGTCATAGTCAACTTTGGTTTCACATCGACCACGCTGCAAACATAAACCGTGATGACTATTACATGTAAGGTGGCATGAATTAATAAAAGACATGGGTTATCATCCCACGTAAACACCTTGATCGATGTGTATAAGTTAGTTATTTAAACTTTGCATATTTTAGGGAAGTCATTTTTAGTAAAGTGGACATAGTCTTGAAGTTAAAAGCCACATGGATAATCAATAATTATGAATTTAACAGCTTAGTGGTGTGGTGTCATGAAATGAATAAATGGATAACAAGCATGGAGAACACATAAGTGTTCAAAACCATTTAGGATTGTTATGTTGCAATTAGATCATGAGTGGTGTCACTTAGAATCAATCCACCTCTAGGAGAGATAGCCCGAAAGTAGGAAAGGAAGGTAGACAACAACACTATATATAGACCATTGAGTTGGAAGAGAGGGTAGAGGAGATGGAAGAGGAAAAAAGAAGAAGATGCAACCGAGGATTAGAGAAGGGAATGAAGAAGAGAAAAGTAGTGAGATTTAGATTTGTTTTCAATCAAATCGTAAAAGATCGATCATGATCATCTCAAATTTAGAGTCGAATTTCAGAGTAAAGTTTAGAAATAAAAGATAGAAAGGAAGGATAGAGTTAATAGAAGAATCGATAGATGGAGAGCGTCAAAGAGGTTGTGTACCATCTTAAAAGAGAGAAAGAAAATGTGAAGAGGGAAGCAAATCCATCACCTCAAGCTAGTGACAAGAGCATAAGGAGGTAGGATCTACCTTAATTCTTTGGTCATTATGCAAGGATAGTAAGTGAGTCATGAAGTTATACAATGTTTATTAGAATGAAGTTTGATTGAGTCAAGCCATGATTAGAACAAAATTGTTTGAACTTGCTTTTGAATAGTCTTATAGAGAAATGTATTATGAAGTATATATGATAAAATAACTAAGAACATGCATGGAAGATGTTATAGAGTAGTAGGAATTGCATTATAGGTTGCTTTACATATTCTTTAAAGGATGATCTAGTTTTAGACCTATGCAATATACTAATGGAAGAGATAGAATTGCGAAAGGAATCATTGTTAATTGTTCAAAAATTACGTTCATGTAAATATAGATACAATAGTGAAATACTTTCTTAAGTTTGTTGATAAACTTAGTGAAACTCTTGTAGATTACCCAATCCTCTAGAAATTAAGTAAGAGGATAGAGAGAGAAACTTTGAGATTGAACCACGAAGAAGATGAGATAATAGGATAACGACTTATAAATAATGAAGTTATTTTGATATCACAAGGAAAGAATTAGACTTTCAAATTTTGCAAGAAAAATAAAGATGGTTATCGAGTGTCTCATTTGAAAAGCCTTATAGATAGGTGTTTTACGAACTTGTATCATATTAGATTGTCATTATAGTAAATTAGTGAAGTCGGTGTGTTAAGTTTTAAATCATGAAAAGTCACATATTAGTATTAAACTAAATATGATGTTTTGAGAAAAGAGGTAAATGAACCACGACACTTGGAAAGATAGAGAGAGAGTTTAGATGAGATAAACTTAGAATTCTAAACCATAAGAATGGAATGCATGTTAATGATTATGCTATTAAATGTTTTAATAATTGAATAAAAGAATGTGTACTCATTTTATTCAATTTATATGTAAGGTACATACATGTGTTACACCTTCTTAATATTTTTAATCTTGTCTTTAAAATTGCTTGAAAGATAGAAGGAAAAGAATGTTTTCTTTTAAATATATATTTGATTATCCATAAAATATTTTTTCCTGTCAGATAGGATTGATTGTAATGAAAGATTTACTCTATCAATTTCTATTCAAACGAAAGATTGTCTTCTTAGCATAGTATTTTATCTTGCAAGAAATAGGAAGCTAGAATTGAAAGGTGAAAGATTGTCTTTTGTATGAATTTATGTGAACAAAGCTAGATAGACTTGTGTTTGTGGAAAGTTATCTTCCAGGACGGGTGCCGAATGTGGATTATAGAGAGTATAGTTGCTTTTCCAACTATCTATTTTTGTTGTGCATGGCATTATACTCGGCCGAGTAATCAAATTGAATTAACCATTGAAATAATGGAATTCTTTTATTTTATCCTCTCTACCATATCCTAGATTGATAATGAATGCTTGTTTTTTAAGAGAGTTAGAAAAATGAAAATGCTTGTATCATCTAGGCACGCACCAGATTCCATCTCGCCTTTCAAATTCTTTTGCTAAGCAATTTGTGCAGGGTCGGGTATTCTTGATTGACCAAGAATTCCGGGGAAGCGTAAGCTTCAAGGTTGGGCGGAAAAAGCGCCTGAATCTTGTTCTCGTCCTCATGCTAAATATTGCATTGGTGACAGCTTGGGTTGTAGATCAACGGACGCATCTCACCCTTTACTTTGTATTATTTTGTTATTGAACTTATGACAACTTGAAATGCGTAAGTATTGTATGATCGAAAAACTACTTATATTGATTTATTGAATGAAGAATCGTTATCTATTATAGAAATTTTTTGTTTATTACAATCTATATGGAATGATCAATTGAAGCTATGAATGGAAAAATGGAATGAAATAGACTTATCAACTGATTTATGAGTTTATTTAAGAATAAAGAGTATTTCAGCTCATTATTGAAGTTAGCTCGATTTACGTCTTTATAGATCCAAGTTTGTGGCTCCGTTTGATGAGTATAGCTCACTATTTTTTGCATAATATATTCCATATCAGCTCATTTGCCCGAATTTCAACATTTTCACAATTCAACTTAAAAAGAGGGAATCAAACTCCAACCAGTGAATCTAATCAGAATTCTCAGTCTTATCCTTGTTGATTTGAGGCTAGATTTATTGGATTCACCCCTCTTTAATTTAATTGGTCCCTAAGCAAAAATTAAGGGTTTTTCTACATCTATTGGGTGAAACCCTGAATTTTCACCATATTACATTTTGGTGAACCTAACTCCTTACACCCTTATTTCTGATTTATGTTCTCAGTTCTAATTATTTATGCATTTTCAAATTCAAATTTACATTTACAACTTTGATTTTCAATTGAATTTCATAAATTTAGAGGTTAAAATCACACAAACCCAAATTTATAATTCTAAAATTGAACTAGTGGATTGCCTAATTTGGATTAATTATTTGAGATCTAATTTGGGAATATTTAAGTCTTAAATTTTGCATTCATAGATCTTATTTAATCAAATTATGTAAATTTTGAGGTTAAATTCACAAAAACCCTTATTTATTCTAGTTAATTTGATTTGTGGGTTGCATAATTTTTCAAATCTATTCTCAGATTTGATTTTAAAAATTCATAATGGAACTTAATAGATCTGATTTATTTTCCATTTCACATATATTTATCATAATCATGTGTTGGATAATGGTTTCTTTCACTTCACATCGCTTCTTTTCATTCATAGCACTTTGGCATATTGCATTTTTAGAATTTCCAAATTGTTTTCTTTTAATCAATTTTAAATCTCAAAGCTTTTATCTAAAGTGCATGTGTTTTATGGTCATATTTTTATGAAAATTCATTACGTATGTTGATCACATTAAAGATTTTGTAGATCCTAATCCTAGAGATGCTAATGAAAAACATAATACTTGTACCTCTCCTAGGGTATCTAATGTGAATAAAGAAAGAGATAATACTCCTGTGAATGATATTTCTAATGGAGAGCAAGCATTTAAGAGCAACATGACACTATATTATTCCCATACACATACCCTAGTGCAAGGGAGGCAAGATCGAAATATTGATGTTTCAATCTCTCTAGATCCTCCTTATTATCCTAGAGCCTATCTTAATCATCAAAAAATTTGTAGAGAAGATGATGTTGTGCATTTAATTCATGATCTAGATCTCCCCACATAACATTAAGTAAAGATGAGGCCTTAGATCATAGGAACTTCCTTCCCAACCTACCAAAGATGATATGCATGATGATATAAAGGAAAATCGCCCTACACAAGATATTCCTTCTTCATCTACTTTTCCCTTTGCTCCTTCTAGATACACTTACAAAACAAATTTTAAAGAGATTCATTATAATATTCCTCCTTCTTCTCAATTAAAAAGTTCTTATAGGAGTGGCTATAACATAATATCAAAACAAAGTTTTAAAGGACAAGGACTTGGAAATTTGAACAAGGAATTAAAGTCCCTATAAACCCTCCTACACAAGTTACTACCAAAGGGCTAGGACATTATCATGATTCCCCTATGGATGATCTCCTTAGAATTAAAAAAATTAAGGATTATCTCCCAAGACATAAGACTTATTGTCCATATAAGAGTTCTTCTTCTTCAAATGCTCTTTTTTGTTCATATCATCAAACTCATGACCATCATGCTAATGATTGTCTAGATTTTCAAAAAAATGTGCAAGAACTAGTTGATAATGGAACTTGTTAAAATCACAGATGACAATCCATCTTCTTCTAATAACCCTTGTCCTAAATCACAAGAGACAATACCTACTCCCATTGATGACCAAGAGAAATTAGCTACTAGAATGTTTTGGGGATTGAAGTATGATAAGAATGTTATCTTTCCTTTCATTAAAATTAATCACAATCACAAGCATAAGCAAGGTGATGCACATTGTCTTTTTTCATCATAGCTATTCTCATTTGCTTGGGAAATGTAAAGCATTTACAACATTTGTTCAAGAGCAATATGATAGAGATCGCATAGCTCTTACAGCCAATCTTGCACTCTTCCTTGGTGAAGAGGTAGTGTCGTAGCACTCCATTTACCTTGCATGTTGCTCCTCACCCTATGACACAATTAGTTAACTTCATTGGGGGCTCTTTGTCATAAGAGGTGGTGCTTTTTCAATATCAAACATCTTGGGGCAACAAAATAATTCATATTTACCTTTATGCTTAGGGGGCAAGGATCTTATCCTATCTTTTCTCTCTATCTAACGTTTCATTGTTCCCTTTAGGGGTTGCATTTTTCATACTTTGATAGCCTTTCTTACTCGGAATGGCATGTCCTTTATGATTGATATCTCCTTAGGGGATTTTTTTATCCTTCATATAAATCTCTCTTCCTCTCTTTGAAGATTATTTCTTTAGAGTTTAATTTTTCATATCTTAATGTCTTTTCTTACATTGAATATTCCTTCATGTGAGTACATTATGCATTTGATTATGCCCACTCTCTCCTTAGAGGTTGTGTAATTCTTCTCAATGTCCTATGCTTGGGGGGCATTGATTTTTCTCTCCTATCCTGTCTAAGGATCCACTTTTCCTTTGTTGAGTGGTGTTTGCATATGATTTGGTGTCATTCCTCGTGTGAAGTTGTTTGCTTAAGGATTCTCTCTTATGAAAGACGTGCATATCCTTTATTTAAACCTCTTTTACACTTAGCAATGTATAGTTGTTATAAACTTACCCCTCATATTGGGTCAAAAGTGTGTCATCCTTCATCAAGAATCCCTTTCACCTAGCAATAGGGGGAAGGTATGCATTCTTGTTCTCCTTCCCTTCTTTTGGTAGAATATGTTATGTTTGTTCAAGAACTCCTCTTGGAGGTAGATGTCTTTTGAGAAAATATCTCTTCTCCTATCTCTTTTACAACTATCTTATCCTTGCTTGTAAGAGTATTGCCTCTTTTGCTTGGATTTACGAACATTGTTGCCTAAACAGATATCTCCTTAGTGTTGAAATTAGGTATCCTTATTTCTATCTTCCTTAAGACATCAACATAGGGCTATGTTGACATCTTAAGGGGGGGGGGCATACATATCTTCCTCTTTGTATCATATTGTACTATATGTTTGCATGTCTTAAATGAGATGTTCATTCTCAAAACCAAAGAAAACAAACTCTTACATAAGATGCTTCATGCGTGAAACTAGACACAACATTGATATATTTCTTAAACAAGGTGCACATTCTCGAAACCAGAGCAAACAAACTCTTACATGAAATGTCCTCGAAACTAGGCATATATTTGTCTTAAATGGAGTTCAACATTCTTGAAACTAGAGAAAACAAACTCTTATACGAGATGTTCCCGATACCAGACACACATTTGCATTTTTATTTCATGTCTTACATAGTTTGTTGAATGCTCAAAACTAGAGGAAAAAAACTCTTATACGAGATGCTTAACACTTGAAACCGGGCATCACTTGCACACACGCATGAGGATGAGTGGAACTAGGAAAACATAGCTAGGCTATTCCTACTCTCCTCCCAAACATGGATCACCTAGAAAAACACATCTATAATGTGTATCCATTTCCTCTTTCTTCTTCTGATCATGGATCACCTAGAAAAACATTATTGGCAACAATGCATCAAACTGAGAGGGGGTGTGTGTGAATCACTTTACACAAAAAACTTTTGCAACTTAAACCACAATTCTGATCTAATCATGAACAGTCAAAGCATTAAACAACACCACATCAATAACACACATAAAACCAAGATTTTTGACGTGGAAAACCTGGTTAAGGGAAAAACCACGGTGGGAACCTACCCACAATGAGATAATACCTTGTGAGGAGTAAATGTGAATATTACAATGGGAATGCACATGTATTTAGGCACAAGTGTTGCCTAGAGGTCACTACTCAAAATAAGAAACCCATAAAGGCTACAACCTCAAGGGAAGGCTCACTGCCTTATGGGAAGTCTCACTGAATTACAAAAACATTCAGACCACAATCCGAATCATATGAACTGTGAAAATAGCATCTCCATATGCTTGACTATAGTTCCAGTTAAGCACATAGTCCGCATGCAACACTTCTCTTCTCCTTCACACTTTTGAAAGATCAAATCACTTGTTCACGCATCCAACTCAATCATTCACTCGCATATACAATGTAGACACTCACAGACATACATCTTACATGATTATTACATATATTTATACAAGACATCGACCCATGAAATATAGGTTGGCTAAACCGTCAATACAAATTACAAAATAATATCCTCACATGCTATAACAATACATGCATACCAAAACAATGTTGGCGAAGATATAGTATGGACCCAAATCAATACTGCAAATGTGAAACACCTCCAAGAATTACGTCTCGATCATCTGCAACATGCTACAACTCCATAAATGTCGCATAACACTAAGAACACCACCAGACAAAGAAAATCTTCAATAACACACACAATGATCAATGTTGACCACCAATAATAATAGAAAACGATATAGAAATATTCACAAGCAAAGTGGATTGCATCACAAAAACCGTAAGAACTTGGATTATCAGAATCATCATCATCTTTCTATTAGAGCACAAGAACATCAATATAACTGACTGTCAAACTGAAAATTTTGCTTGTGGACTGCCAAATCATGAACCACTCGAACTAAGGACACACATCAACATCCAAAAAACATTCCACACATCTGCAACCAAAGATATAGAAATTCTAAAGCAATACGGAGCACAAACCATAATACTAAATAACATGAACAACTGCATAACATCCTCAATACCAGATCTCATAACTTGATTAGAACATCATGCATACCACTAAAAAATATGCTGAATCAACTAGAGATAAGTATCTCTAAATCCATTAAACCACATCAACTCAACTGCAACACAATGACCAAACCAACTCATTTAATATGACTGCAACACTGGAGTACAGAAAAGAATATGTTGACATCAATGACAACACATCATTCCAACAAACTCTTAGCAACATCCAATAATCTCCCCCTTTGGCATTGATGGAAACATATGAATGTGAAAAATGATAAATGCAAAGAAAGAAATCAACTCTCAACAGTCTCCCTCAAAATCACAAGGATCAACTCCCTAAACAACTCAAAATACTTCAGGTTTTTTCACATGCTTCTCTCCCCCTTTGACATCAATGATAAAGGTTCAAGAATCAGGATTTTCTCCCCCTTGAATTAGCTTCACAAATCTCAACATCTGAACCACAAAACACCAACACTGACTACTCCCCCTGAGTAGCAGCCTCACTCATCAATGCAGAGCATAAAATACATCTGTGAAGTTCACTGGACTAATGCAAATTCATGCACCGTAGTTGTCATCAGGAGGGGAAATTACCCCTAACTTCTCTTTGATATTCTCAAAAATATTTTTAGGTAAAGGATTCATAATAATATTTTCAATTTGTTCCTTTGTAGATACATACTCTAATCTGACTTCTTCCAATTATCCATTAAGAAAGGTTGATTTGACATCCATATGATAAACCTTGAAATCTTTGTGAGTAGCATAGGCAAGAAATAATCTAACAGCTTCAATTCTAGCCACTAGAACAAAAGTCTCCTCATAGTCAATTCCTTCCATTTGTGAATAACCTTTACAACAAGTCTAGCTTTATTTCGGACAACTTCAACCTGTTCATTCAACTTATTCTGGAATACCCATTTAGTTCAAATTATATTTTTATTATTAGGTCTAGGAACAAGAGTCCATGCATTATTTTTCTCAATTTGATTGAATTATTCTTCCATAGCTTTAATCCAATTTTCATCTTTTCAAGCTTCATCAACATTCTTAGGCTCAATCTTAAAAATCCAACAAATTTCTTTAGCAAGTCTTCTCCTAGTCATCACACCTTTATTCTTATCACCAATAATATGATTTCCAAAATGATTCAATCTTACATACTTGGGAGTTTTAGGATTTTTTGGAATTCTAGGCTCTTGAACTCTTTCTTCTGTATTAGCTTCTGCACCTTCATTCTCAGGCTTTTTTGGACTTGTCTGATCTTGACTTTGGGTCTGCACTTGTCTTCCTTTATCTAAACTAGCATCCTGATCATCAAAATCATATCCGCAAGATCTAATCTGATACATATTTCCTTTATTAACCTTCACATTAGCACTTTCACAATCTTTCTCAATCTTTTATTATAACACTGGTAGGCCTTAATTTTAGTAGAATAACCAAGAAAGATTCCTTCATCATATCTAGTATAAAATTTCCAAGATCTTCGTCTCTTTTGATATAGCATTTACTACCAAAAATTCTGAAATATCTAATAGTAGGAGCATGACCAAACCATAACTCATACGGATCTTACCAGTATCACCTTTGACATTTACTCGGTTAAGAGTGTATACTGTAGTACTCACAACTTTTGTCCAAAATATATGCAAAACATTTTGAACCAAGGGAAAACCAATGCAAGGATGAGATTGTTAGTTTAAATCTAAATAACATAAGAAATCAAGTGAAAGCATTAAACCAACAAATCAATATACCTTGCAAGAGAGAGTTCTCTCTTGTTCCTTCGATTGGGCCTTTGGTGAAGCCAAGGATGTGCCCCTCCTCAACTTGATTGGATTGGTCCTAAATGGATATGTAGGTTGCTCCCCAAATTGCACAACAAATGATAATGGAGATGGATGGAGGATGAGTGCTCAAGTGAAGGATATGGATGCCATGGATGCTAAGTGATAATTTGCCTATAGTGGAGGTGCTTGGAGTATGATTTCTAAAGCTAAAAGTCCAACATGAGATTGCACAAATTGGAGATGATCCAATGAAGGGGAGGAGACCCCAATTTATAGATTTGAAGGAGGATGAATGGACGGTCAAGATTGAAGATGGATCAAGGGTGGAGATTGAAGGAGAGGGAGCACATGGATTGAGAGGACACGAAAGGACAAGGTGTGGAGACCAAAAGATTTTCCATAAAGGAATTTCTTGTCTCCACATTCAATAATGTACATGGGGAAGATATCCCAAGTACATTGGGAATACAAGAAGGAATTAAAAATTCCTTGGGGGATGAACAAGAGAATTAAAAATTCTCAAATAATGAAGTGCATGGGAAAAGGAGATGAAAAAAGGAATTTAAAATTCCTTGGGAAGGTGAGAGTCATGGGAGAGTGTGAGATTTTGAATTCCTTGAAATAATCCAATTAGGTGCATTTAAGGTTGGAAGGTGAGGAGGGGACAAGTGGACTTAGCCATTTATGGCTACTGGCTGACTTGGTGGCTAATCATGGGGATTAGCTATTAGCAAATGATTAAGGGAGATGATTAGGTGGGATAATGAGAGATTAGAAGACAAGTGAAATTTGTAGGAGGATTTGACAAGAGGAGAGAGAATGAGTGGAGGAATTAAAAATTAGGAAATAATGTTAAGCATGATTACAAGGGATTCTAGAATAATTAATTAGGCTAATGAAGGATTAGAGGAAGTGATTTGTAGGAATAAGTCAATCAATTGTCATTAGTTAACGAGGAGGGGATTTTGGAAGAATTAATTAATTTTGATGACTTTAGAAGAATGAAGGACAATCAATTTATTTAATAAATCAATTATTGGACTATAGTGACTAGATTAATTAAATTAAATTAAATTAATTCTGAGAAGAATAAAAGGTAACATAATTAAATTGATTAATTACGTGGAAAGGATAAAATTAATTAAATATTAAATTAAATTAATTTTGGACGTCTACACATTTCCTTCAATCATCATGGTTCTAGCATCTTCTTGAACTATTCTATTCTTCCTTTCCACAACACCATTTTGTTGTGGAGTTCTAGGAGCGGATAACTGTCTCTTAACTCCATGCTCTTCACAGTATGCATTAAACTCACGGGAGGTAAATTCTCCACTCTGTTAGATCTCAGACATTTCAGCTTCAAACCAGTCTCAGTTTCAACTTTAGCCTTGAAAATCTTGAACTTCTCCAACGCTTCAGATTTATCCCTTAAGAATGTAACCCACATCATTCTTGAATAGTTATCAATCAACAACATGAAATACTTGTCACCCTGCAAGCTTCTTGTTCTAGTAGGACCACATAGATCAGTATGCACAAGATCCAACAATCCATTAGAATTATACTGTTTGCTCTTATAAGTAAGTCTTGTTTGCTTCCCTAATTGACATTCCTTATATATTGGATTAGAAGGCTTTATCAACTTCAGTATATCTCTTACTGCTCTAGTAGAACTTATCTTAACCATGCAGTCAAAATTTACATGACATGTCCTTTTATACCATAACCAAGTTTCATCAATCTGAGCAATCAAACAACTTTTACCATTAGCATTCAAGTGAAAGATAGTACCTTTAGTATTTGTCCCTGATGCAATCTCAGTTTCTAAGCTACTCAAGATCTCACATTTCCCATTCTTGAATTGCAAGTTATATCCCT
Organism: Cryptomeria japonica; assembly: GCF_030272615.1. Taxonomy (NCBI): domain Eukaryota; kingdom Viridiplantae; phylum Streptophyta; class Pinopsida; order Cupressales; family Cupressaceae; genus Cryptomeria; species Cryptomeria japonica. The sequence goes on along the minus strand of NC_081406.1, from coordinate 93,490,861 downwards.
TATCAACCATTTGACCAACACTCAATAGATTATGCATTAATTAATTATCTCCAGACCGATTTTAGGTGTATACATTTTTCCCCTCTTTGAAGCGATGTGTGGCGACGCATTGATTCAAAGAAAATTTCAATTTTGGTGCTCATATGATTTGATTTGTTGCCCCATATGTTCCAAAAACTAATAAAAATGCTGATTTTTGTCCCAAACTTCAATGATTGCATGGTCGTGGTCTTGTTTGGATGAGGTTCAGTCTCTGTTGCAACATCCTTTTGAGATTCTTTAGCACAGAAACAAGATGGACGAGGCCATGGGTTTACTCTCATTACATGTTTTTGACAGTCTTCTGTTTCACCTTGATAATTTTCTCACTCCTCGAGATATGTGGTTGAAGTTTGAGACTCTCTTCAGGAGAGTTAATGAGATCTAGGCATTATAAATTGAGGCAGAGTTGGTTTCCTTGTCACCTGATTCCTTTCCCACCATTGAGAATTTTTGAACAAATTCAAGACTACCAGATTTGTTCTCCAGGGGTGTGGAAAGATCAAGACAGACCCAGAGTGCATTCACTTGATCCTTTCAAAGCTTCGGGGTCCTTTTCAGTTTTTTGCCTTTGCTTTCTACTCCACCATGGATGGCTTGGGTGCTAGTTTTACCATGCCTACCTTTGATGTGTTTTGTGAGCGTTTGTCTCGTGAGTAGTCTCACCTTTCTCAGTTGGACATGCTCTCAGGGTCCAAGAACAAAGCATTGGTTGCTCAGTCATCTAAGGAGAACCAAAAGAAGAATTTTGCAGGCAGTGAGCATTCCTCCAAGCCGCCTCCTAAGTCTGATTCTAAACCACCATTTAATCCGAAACAAGGGAAATCTTCGTAGTCTGGTGAGTCTTCATCCAAGACTAAGAAGAAACCAGGAGATACTTGCAGTTTTTGTGGCAAGGAAGGACATCTAGTTTCCAGGTGTTGGAAATGATTAGAGGCTTTAGAGGAAGCCATGCAACAACATCACATCTCCTCACCTCAGGCGTCTTCTCCTTCCATAGGGAAAGGGCATTCTCTCACTGCTCGAGCTTCGACCTATGGGTCCACTTGGATTTTAGATTCTGGTGCTTCTCACAATATAACTCACACTCAGTAGTTGGTTACTTCTCTTGCCTCTTATGTTACTTCACAGATTGCAGTGGGTGACTCTGTTCAGCTTTCAGTCTTGGGTTCAGGTTCTGTCTCTTTGGATGGGGGTACTCTGTAGGATGTTCTGGTTGTTCCTAACATCTCGATGAACCTCTTGTCCATTTATCAGACTTTCCATTCTGGCTCTAGTAAGACAGTTGAGTTCTCACCACATGATGTGGTTATTTGGGACCTCCATGACTCTGATTTGGTTGTGGCTACTGGGAGTATTGATACTGCATCTCTTCTTTATAGATTTGATGGATTTGAGCCCTCTGTAGGTACAGGTTCATCTCTTATAGCACATGCAAATTCAATGAGTAAGCTTTGGCATGAGTGCTTGGGCCATATCAATTACAGATATCTTCAGCAGATGAGTACATAGGCACTTGTTCTTGGGCTCCCACAGATTTCCTGCACTGATGGTGTTTGTCATGGTTGTGTGCTTGGCAAGCATCATAGGGATCCCTTTCCTAAGGGAAGAGCCCTTCGTGCTTTGACACCTTTGGAGTTGATTCACAATGACCTCATGTCATTCCCTGCTCCTTCTTTTTCTGGGGCCAAGTATGTACTCACATTTATTTATGACTTCTCCAAACACACATGAGTGTACTTTCTTAAGTACAAGTCTAATGTCTTTGATTCATTTTGAATCTTCAAGACATTTGTAGAGAAGCAATCTGGTTGTTCTATTCGACGGATACGTACAGATAGTGGGGGGGAGTATGTGAATCAGGCTTTTAGAGTTTTCTGCATACAACATCAGTTTACTATTCCCTACACCCCTCGACATAATGGTGTCGCTGAGAGAAAGAACAAGTCTTTATGGGAGATGGAGAATTGTATGATTAAGTCTAGGTCCATAGATTCATCTTTTTGGGCTGAGGCAGTCAATTGTGCCAACTACATTCAGAATCAGATGCCTCACAAGGCAGTTCGACATATGACTCCTGAGGAGGCTTGGTCTCATGACAAGCCTGATGTTTCTTTTTTCTGAGTATTTGGCAGTGAGGCATGGGCATTTATTCTTGATGCTTAGAGGAGAGCAATGGAGCGAAAGAGTCGACCCCTCATTTTTGTTGGCTACTATGAGGATGTTAAGGCATACAGGTTGTTTGATCCTAATTCCAGAGAGGTCATGTTTCGATGGGATGTTCAGTTTGATGAGCGCCTTCCCACAGTGGATACCCTGTATCCAGTGTCTACCCCTCTTCCTACTCCTCCCACTGCATCTCTTTAGGATCATTTTGAGGATGATTCTGATGATGTTGCTGATGATCCACCATATCCACCTCCACTTGCTCCACCTCAGATGTGCAAGTGAGCTCATTTTACTGTTGAGGCGACAATATCTATGGCCGGTGATCCTTCAGATGCTCGTCACACCCATTCTCATACTATGGGTTCTATTCTTTTGAGTCATGCCATTTCAAATGATCCTTAGAAGTTTTTCAGGGGCAACCGGACACCCCGAGTGGGATTGTGCTATGGAGGAGGAGTATTCTTCTTTGATGAGGAATAATACTTGGGATCTCTGTCCTCTTCCTAAGGGCAGAAAGATGGTTCGGTGCCGATGGTTGTATCGCACCAAGTATGATGCTGATGGTTTGATTGATAAGTACAAAGCACATCTTGTTGCGAAGGGTTTCTCATAGGTTGAGGGTATTGATTACTCTGAGACATCTGCCCCTGTCGCCAAGATGAACTCTATTCACTTTGTACTATCCCTTGCAGCTTATAGGGGATAGCCCATTTTTCAGATGGATGTGAAGAGTGCTTTCTTGCATGGAGACCTACAAGAGGAAATATACATGGAGCGGCCTCAAGGATTTGTGCAAGATAGTTCTTTGGTTTGCAGACTTCGACAATCATTGTATGGTCTCAAACAGGCCCATCGGGTTTGGTATGAGAAGATGGACTCTTTCTTGCTCTCTACTGGTTTCACACGCTGTCATTCTGATCACACAGTGTACATTCAACATCTTGAGGGTGAGATCTTGATTCTTGTGCTATATGTTGATGATATCCTCATCACAGGTATCTCATCCTCTATGATTCAGCATGTTCAACGAGCCTTGATGGACCAGTTAAGGATGATAGATCTCTCTCTTCTGCACTATTTTCTTGGTCTTCAGGTGATTCAGTCTTCTGATGGGATCTCCATTTACCAACATAATTATGCTCTTGACATGCTTTAGCGCTTTGGCATGATTGATTGAAAGCCTTCCCCCACTCCTTTTCAGTCAGGGGTTGTTTTAATTACTACTTGCCCCACTCCTTCAGTAGATTCTACACTTTACAGGTAGTTGGTTGGCAATTTGTTGTACCTGACACATACTCATCCTAACCTTTCCTTTGCGGTTGGCCTTGTCTCTCGATTCTCCCATGATCCTCATGAGAGTCATTAGCAAGCTGCCAAACGTATTTTGCGGTACATTCAGGGCTCTATTTCTCATGGCATTCACTACACATCAGGGGAACCTCACATTGTTGGCTACACTGACTCAGATTGGGCTGGTGATGTCAATGATCGGAAGTCTACTGTTGGCTTTGTTTTCTGTCTTGGCTCTGGTCTTATCACATGGTCTTGCAAGAAGTAGACTACTCATGCATTATCATCTACAGAGGCCAAGTACCGATCTGCTATGCTCGCAAGTTAGGATATCTTATGGCTTTGACAGTTGATGATTGAGTTTGGTTTTCCTCCTGATAGTCCCACTATTCTTTAGTGGTTCAATCAGAGTGCTATTCACATTTCTCGCAACCCAGTGGAGCATCAGTAGATGAAGCACATTGAGCTTCACATGCATTTCATCTGCTAGTTGATTCAGGATGGTTCTCTCATTTTGGAGTACATTCCCATTACCGAGTAGGTTGCAGACATTTTCACAAAACCTTTTGCATTGCTGCGCTATCTTCAGTTGCACTTTATGCTTGGGGTGAAGAAAGTTGTCCTTGGGGGGCCTTTATGAGGCGTTCCTTCCTTCATATTTCTTTTAGCATGTTCTTTTATCTCTTTTTGGAGAGGAGTTTTTTCCCACTAGGTTTTCTCCTTTTTCTCCGTTTCATAGAGATTTCCTTGTATTTGGCTACCTGATCAGGCCTTGTTGTCGGGACCCATCTTTCCTGCTTTCAGTAGCTGTTCTAGGTTTTAGCTTCTCCCTAAGTCTAGCTTAAGGGGGGTGTTAGAGTAATCGGGTCTTTACTTGATTAATTAAACGACATTTGTTTAATTAATTAAGCTCCCCTTTATCTCTTTTAGACTTAAGCTAATATTAGGTGCATAATAATTAATTCTTTTATTAATTATTATGTGCAAGCCTAGGGTTTTCCCTTTTAGGTTTTTTTGACCTATTAGAGGTCGAATTCTTTCTTTTGTATCATTATTCTATTACATATTTTTTGTGAATACAAAGCTCTCATATTCTTGAGCATTTTCCTATGTTTATGTTTTTCTCTGTTGCTTTCTTCCTTCTCCTTGTAACAGGTTTATTCAACTTGCAGAGATCATTTGGGCTCCTATGGTGTTGTATTTCTCAACTCTCACATCATCTCATCCATATAATGTAAAAATTAGGGAGCTGATATGAAGGAGAGTTATTGACCAAAGTTTTTTTTTTGGATAATCTAATAAAAATATTTGGGTGTATGAAGGAGAAAATGAAAAAATGGTTTGTATCATTCACTATTTTAACATAGGGGAAAAATGATAGCTCATCCTCAAACAAATCATTAAGAGTGAACACATCATAAATTTATAAGTGATTAAAATGAGCTCATTACTATTGTCAAATGAGTTCGAAGTGAATATAAATTTATATCTATCCTTTCAAAACGAGTTTGTAAGGAAAATTGACAATTGAGAAGGAAACAAAAAACAATAGTTGATGATACAATTGATGTTTACGAATGATTTATTTTACCCATGCCTATTGTTAACATGCTTACTTAGAGATTAAGCATTTTTTTAATTAAATTAAATTATTTGCTCACTTAGTTATTTTAAATTTATTTTCAAATAAATTCTATATCTATAAAAATTGGTATAATTTTTTTTCATGAACTTATAGTATATACAAATACATTTAATAATTCATTTTCACTTATTTATAAATTATATAATTTTTTATTCTATCTTTAGTATCATTTTAGAAAAAATGAAACATTACACTAATATAATATTTCACTATTTATAGTTTATTTTTAGCTAATATGTGTCAAACTCTATAAATTAAATGAAATCTAATAATGAATTCAAGATTTATACCTAACTCACTAATGAAAGATAATATCCATTTGTTATATTTTTAGAATAATAATATCTATCATATTCTATTTATGACAATCTATACTTATTTTTATTTTGATCTTTAAACTATTCAAAGATAAAGCAATTTTGTAGATTTATTGCTATAAAATCATAAAATTTTAAACATAATTTGAATCACAAAATTATCTTATATTTTTTTTGGAGAAATAAAAATATTCAATTAGGCTTGCCTGACTTTAGGTGGTTGAAGTTAAACTTCAACGACTCATCCAAAGGGAACCCAAGTTGGGCTACATCGGATTGGAAATGTGCACACTTGGTGGCCAAGTGTAAGACCCTCATTCGAGGCATTAGCCATGTCTTCCTCAATCATACAAGAAGGGAGGGAAACAAAGTTGTAGACAGGCTGGCATCTATAGGTCTACTTGCCAAGGATTTAAAAATTTGGACTAATATCTAGGATCTTCTAGATTTGGTTCATGTAACGATCTCCAAGGATATAAAGTTTAATGATGGAGTATAATTCAAATATTGCTTTTTTTATCCTCACTGAACTTTTGGCTAGTCATTTTCTGCTAGAGAGATGGACACCCTTTTCCAAAAGTAGTGTCATTTTTCCTCGTAAGTGTTGTGGTGTCCAATCAGCCAGTTTTAGTTTCACCCACTTGGTTTCTCTTATGAAGCTTGTTGTGATTGAAATGAGGGGGGGCAATTTAATCCAACTTGAACCTAATAATAATGATGGATTCAAGTGCAAACTGAAGCTAATATGGCAGAAAGTGATCAAAGGGAATTTAGATAGTTATGTGAAAGGCATGCAACGTTTCAACCCAAAGCTCTCTAAAAACTTTGCATAAGCCTAGCATAAAGGGGAGGTGCAAATTGGTAAGGTTTCTTTCAAAGTCACACCAGAGTTGATTGTGATCATTATTGGAATCCCAGAGGATGGTATTACATTCCCTAAGAAGTCGAAGGGATCATATAAGGAAGAATTTAAATGATTCTTCAAGAAGGGTGAGGAAGTGTCAAAGCTAGAGAGTGGATCAATAGGGAAGAGCTCCCCAACAAATGGAAAGATGCAACTCTTTTGCTGATGAAATTCATCACCCTCGATGATTGGTTTATAAGATTTCACCCCTATATCTTCCCCATTTTAAACCACCTAAGATATGAAATTTGAATGAACTTTTCTTATTGGGTTTGTTCATCTTTATCCCAATCTGTTGCTAGAGCTAAATCTAAAAAATGCCTACCCCTCAATCAGGGTTTGATCCTTAGGCTCTATAAATTTTATCTCACTTTAACCCCTTTGGGTGGGTCCCTATCTAATCCCATTTATCCCTTGTTGGACTCAAATCTGGTGATTGAGATCTCTGGGGCCCCTATGGAAAAAAATACCTCGACTATTGGTTCCTCCTCTAAGCCCAAACTCATCCCCACTCATTTTAACCCTAGTAGAGAAGAGAAGAAGAAGCCCTCTTCTACCCCACCACCCCCAAAAGTGGAGGTGCTAGAGTCTAGCAAAGAGGAGGTTGAGGACTCCAAATATTCTTACAATAAGTGATATTTCGCTGCATCCAAGGAGGTTGCCCCCTTTCCCCCTAATTAATAGACCTATGACCCTAAAAAGCCACCCATTGATGTTTAGGCAACGCATTTAAAGATGGAGGAGAATGTAAGCGATAGGAAATGTTGATCAAATGACTCCTTTCATTGTTTGATGTGGCAATAAGAGAAATCAATAAACTTGAAGTGGTGGTTGAGGTGGCAGTGGGAGCGGACAAATGGGTTATGGATATCAAGGACGAACATGTTTGGGAAGTGGCAAGTAATATCAATGGAAAGTTTGAGAACTGGGAGTAAGTTGAGGGGAGATTAAAAGAGTTCTCAGAAAAGGTGATATACAAAAATGAGGAGAAAATTATTCTAGAACTGAAGGAGAATCAAGAGATCTTGATGGGAAAAATTGAGAAAATGGATAAAATTTGACATAAAATTCTTAATTCAAAAATATAATAAACAAAAAAATAAAAGATATTGCAAAAATAAATTAAATTTAACATAAAACCTTCCAAAAGATTAAAACAAAAATTTATTAATCAATATATCTCAAATGAAAATATTATTAATTTAATTTTTTTTCTAAATTAAAAACTTCAAGAACTACCTGAAATCGAACAAATGGAAATATTAAAAAATCCACACATCATATTTTTTTTAAAAACTTGTTATATCAAAATAAGTTGAATGATTCTAAATGAGCCCACCAGGGATCAAGTCTTGCTGAGTGCAAGACTCCGACATCATAAGGGGCGAATTTGGGGGAATGGATATCCCTCAGTCCTTAGTTCTTAGCTGAACCTATTGGCTTGTGCCCCATATAGGATGGCAAAAAATACTTCGTGAAGGCCCTCATTGGGCTGACATCTCGCTGGCTCCATGCCCTTGCTGGGCTGTAGTGCTCGCAAATTTAGACCTCCATAAAAATAAAAATAAAAATGATTTCCTTTCATATAAAAAACAAACTATATATTAACCACAGCTCACATATCCTTTAAAACCCTAAAATATTTTTCAGCCTTCAAATCTCCTCGAGTCAACGATCGATGCTCCTTGATTTCAGGCATCGTATTTTTTAACTCTCACCTTTTGACCTCAACTTCAATCTATATCCTCAATACTCAAAACACATGTTTTGAATCTCAGCTTTTGAGCAATCCACTTAAGCCTGTTGATCATTCTCGCTCCTCCACTTAAACAATTACCAAAATCTTTCCGAAGTTTTAGCATTCACATCTTTCAAAACTTTTGAATTATAATCTAAAGTTTTCAACCATTTTGAACTATCATGTTTATCCGGAAAGCTCTCCGATAATTTTGCAGATCTGGTGACGGGTACACTGTACTTGGATGAAGAGAAGCACTATAATTATTGGCTCAATCGATGAGAGAACAATCTTAAAGAGAGAAACGGTGTTGACTTACAAACCAGGGCCCAATTAATAATGGATGGACTATGGAAATCTTCCATACGCTGGTAAAAAATGATTGCTGAGCTATGGAATCATGCTGGATATATTTCATGCCATTCACACGTAACCTCTATATTTTGATTATGCAAACTTAATGGCTAAAACGGTAAACAATCAACAACTAGGATATATTCACAACTATAGCGATTTCCAATACTACAGTCAATGCGCATGTCTTTTCAACGATCTTAGTGCTCGGGACATGGAGCAAAATGTGGAGGATAAGATTGCTTTGGATTATCGCCCACAGATTTTGAGAAGTTATGTTAGAATTAGGAAACAAAGCTTGAAAATTTCTCATCAAGTATTGCATTTTTGGTGGGTCAAAAGGGCTTTGATTTGGACACTCTTCTCACCATGGAAGAGCTTGTCTAGATTCAAGACATTTTCAGTGTCAAAAGTATTTGGAAAGCTTAGGAGGCTATAAACCTTGGCCTTTAATGAAACAATTTTCATATTGGACTGTCTATCATTTAATATGACTAAAGTGACATGGATTTATGTCTTGAAATTTTAAAAAAGATATATATAGGAGTGTTGTTAGAATTCATACATTATGTGGTAAGAATGTTTTATCTTGGTCGGAATTCAAAATGAATTATAGGCTTGTTGATCAAGATTAGGAGACATTTCAATCTATTGTTAATGCCATTCCTTCCTAGATGACTCATGAAATTAGGTTGAGATCTTTCAAGTCATGTAGAAGGTTTTAAAATGGTATCTTAATACATCATTTTATACTTAAAAACCTTAAAAAGGGTATGTATAGCAGCTTGATGATACTCTTACATAGAAGGGCATTCTTAGTGATTGGAAGCCTATTGATGATCCTACCCTTGGAGCTTTCTGGGAAAGCCTAATGATAAAGATACCCTTCTACTAAGATTACTTTAAATTCTTAGTGTTGTGTGGGTTTGACCTTTGTTTCTATGTTTTTCATCTTTATTCCAAACTTTGTCCTATTTAGACACAAGGTGTGCCATTCAATCACTTGATCTTTTTTAATGAACTATGCATTGCTATCTTTTGAAGTTAACAAAATGTTATATATGACTTAATCATAAAAAAAATTATGCCCAAATACTAACTTTCATTTTCTTTTTTCTTTCATAGCATGCATGAATAAAATTATTAATAAAAGTGAAGCTTATTTTATAGGTGAATTTAGGGATTTAGGCCTTCTCTCATCTTCAAAATAAAATGTGTTGCAAGTTGAAAGATATCCATAAAGGAAACCAAACAAATAAGAATCACTAAGAACTTAGCCTTAGATAGAATTATTCATCATCTATGATCTAATAAATAATGACTTAAACAAAAGATTAAAATCAGTAGATAGTTTTATCTTTATAACCTTAATTTGTAGAAGAGTCAATTTTTTTCCTTGAAATATTTAAGTGTCATTTATATAGAGTTTCATCTTCTCAATTCATCCTTTCTTTTATTTTTTAATTCAATTCATTTTATCTTTGAAAATGTTTCTTTGTGGATGTTTAACTTTACCTCCAACCCCATGGTAAGCTTTGGATCATCATTGGAACTAATGAATTTCTTATTTAGAACACTATTTGAAATTGTGTTGTTTCATAATTTACGTCTCCATCTTTAAACCAAAAGGCACATCAACACCTAAAGAGGAATTTGGATCACACTTTCAAACCAAAGGTTGTTCTAAAATCTCTCTAGGTTAGTATTTAAATTAGAATATTTTTTTCTAATACACGATCCCTTAGAAATAATATCTTTAGAGGAAGGGGCATTAGAAAGTGGGGAGAAAGCACCATATAACCCTTTCAAAAAAAAAATTCCAACCCCCTTTAAGAAAAAAGAGATGATTCTATAGAGAAACTCCTTCCCACCAAGTTGATTTAAGAGAAATTGACATTCTTTCCTTCTTAAAGTATGAGATAACATTTTTGGAAAGTGATTTGGGGGCATTTGTAAGAAAGATACCCAAGGAAAAATTACTATCTATATCTAAAGGATATTTTTCATATTTTAGGATTTTCCTTCAATTTCTATCATTGACTTTGAAATAGATTGAAACCCTTTGTAGATATCTAGATCCACATAAAGTCTTGCATACGTAGTATAATTTTTCTTATGAGTCTCATTTATAATATAACAAAATTTTCCAAGATAATTTCAATTGAAAATTAAAGCCTAGAATATTCCCAATATTATTATAGAGGAAAATAGGCAAAAAGAATAGATTTGAGGATGAAAAGTTACCAAGATTTGATGAATAGATCATAATCCTTAAATCCTAGGGACCAAAATTTCAACTCTCCTTGTCCCTTAAGGAATTAAACTTTAAAGAGAAGAATCCTTAATAAACTATAGAGATAAATGTAAATTTCATCTTCCATATATTTCTTCCAAGTATTTAAAATATACATGAAATTTGGTTAGTTTGGGATATTTTTTAAACCTACAATGTAACACATTCTCTAGAAAGAATTTTTTCTCTATTATTTATTTTAGGAATGCAAGTCCAATTTTGGAGGGAAGGAGAGACCTAATGAAAACATCACCAATGTTAGATTTTTAACTATTAGGGCAGATTGAAGATGGATAAGGGAAGTGCTTGGAAGAATTTACTAGATAGAAAAAGGCCCATGAATATTTCCTACTAAAATTTCCAATGATAATAATGTTTGTAAATGAATGTTTAGGAGGCATGAAGATGCTAATGCGATTCTTGGAGTAGATGATTTTTTAACAATGCATTTAAAAATGGTTGAAACTATAGGTATAGAGGGATTAATGAATTAATACTCATGGATCCTAAAATATACCATTAATCATGCAATCCAAGAGACTAGAGAGAATTATACCCATTAATAGTCTTTTTGGGACAAATATTAGAGAAGATAATCCCCTTGAATAGTTGAGCTTTCATCATTAAAATAAAAATTAGAAGCATAGGTAGGGGTTGTAATCGAGTCTTGATATTAAACAAGACTATAATTATATCCCTGAACCATTGATATTAGGGATATTTATAAAACTACCTATACCTGAGGACTAGAACAAGATATAGAATCCTTTGGTAATCCTTACATTGTTGGTTTGAATCCAAGAAACTAGGTCTTGGCTATGCTTGTGTTTTCTTTCTCCCTTATGATATTCTATTTTTTTAACTAGGAGATTATATTATTTTCTATATTTTTTACATGTCCTTTTTTCTTTCCATGTTTGTGGAATTCTTTCTTTCTTTTAAATTGCCTCAAAATTTATTAGTATAGTAGTTTCTATTGATTTTAATGGTTGGTGGTATCCAATCGACCAAGATTATTGAGTGAATATGAGTATAATATAGAGCCACTTGAGATGAACATGGGCAAACTCAATCTCCATGAAACAAGTATTATATAATAATAGACACTTAGAATGCAAAGAATTATATTGATTATTAACTCACAATAAGATGTACATACATAGAAAAAATGATGAGTTCAACTGCCATATAGAATAGTGGAATGCAAGTTGATACAATCAAGAATACCTAAGAAAGCTTATACTAGAATATATTATCCACTAGGAATTTTATCTAGAAGGAATATACTAGAGGGTATGGTTGAATCATCATAGAAAGTGATTCAAAAAACACTATTTTAATGCTCATAAATGAAGCCAAACCAAACTAGAAATGTGAACATCTTATTGCCAAGTGTCGGGATCTTACTCATGCGATGAGCCACGCCAGTCTTAGTCATACGAAAAGAGAAGGGGATAAAGTTGTGGATAGGCTAGCTTCTTTGGGTCCGTTTTCCAATCATTTGAAAATATGGATGGATATTTATGATATCCTTGATATGGTTCATGTCGCTATCTTTGATGACATAAGGATTCATGATGAAGCATAATTCAAAGATTACCTTTTTTCTTTCCATCGTCACTCTTTCTGCCAATCATTTAATGTATAGGTGGTAGATGTCTCATCTCAACTATAGTAACACTGTCCCCATCCCTTTTAAGTGTTGTCTTTTTCATATTGCTAGTTTTTTTTTTTCTCTTTGGTTTTCACCTCTAGGTTCTTCGTGTTAGCTATTGGAGGTGACCTCATTTAGACTGAACCAGATAGTTGTGACAATTTCAAAAATAATGTCAAGATGTGGCTAAAACTTGTTAAGGGTAATCTTGCAAGTTTTGTGGAAGGAATGCAAGGATTTGATCTTGATCTCCCTAAAAAAAATTCTCATTCATGGGAGAAGGGTGAGGTAAAAATTGGGGGAATTGCCTTTAAAGTCTCTTCGAAAATGATCCTACTATTACTGGGCTATCATTGGAAGGAATAAATTTTCCTAAGAAGATGAAAGGGTCTTACAAAGATGAATTTAAGATATTTTTCAATCCTAGAGAAGGGTTTTCTTGACAGGAGAGTGGGTACAATAGAGAAGACCTTTGGGGGTATGAAAGGATGCAACCCTATTGCTCATGGAATAATTCACTTTGGATGGAAGATTTAAAAGGCTTCATACCCAACTCTTCTCCATGATAAATCATCTAAGGTATGACATAAAAATGAATTTTCCCTTCTGGGTATGTTCTTCTTTAAGACAATAGGTTGTTAGGGCTAAATCCAAAAATCACCCCCCCCCCCCCCCCCCCCCCCCTTCACCAAGGGATAATTCTAAGGATTTAGAACTTCAACTTGGATTTAACCTCATCTAGTGGGACCTTTTCAATTTCCCCTAGTCCCTTATCATATTCAAATACAGTGGTGGAGCTGTCTAGTTTCCCTATTTCAAAACTAGTCCCCAATGTTGCATATTCGTCTAAACCAAGCTAGTACCTACCCATTTGAACCCTATCAGAGGAGAGAAATACAAAGATATCTAAACCCCACCTTCTAATAAAGTGGAGCTAGTGGAATTAGATGAGGAGCATGCTTTGGAGGAATTTGAGTCCTCCTCAGCCTCAAAGTGTGACTGGTCTCCTACTGCTTCTGAAGAGGTTCCCCTATTTCCACACGGATAGGATTTTTCTACCCCCAAATCCTGACTCCCCTACTTTGGATCAAAAGGGGTCTAAGTTGGAAGAGATTATTGGGTGGAAATATGTGGTTGTTAAATGACTCCTCTTGTAGTTTGATGTGGCCATAAGAAAGATAAACATGCTTGAAGTTATGGTTAAGGTGGGGGACTAGGGTTGACAAATGGGTGATGGAGGAAAATGATGATAGGGCTTGGAAGGATGCTAGTGATATGGCTAGGAAATTAGAAAAATGGGATAAGATCAAGGTGATGCTAAATGATCTTAGTGAAAAATTGTCTCAGAGGGTTGAGAGAAATGTAGTGGCAGAGCTGAAGGAGAGCTAGGAGGTCTTAAAGAGAAAAGTTGAGGAAATGTCTACACTGAGCCAAGAGATGACATTAAAGAATTCAACATCATTACATGCTATTTGAGAGGAAATTGAACGTAGGAAGGTAAAGCGGAGGAGACATGTACAGAGTCTCCCTCTGAAATGATGGATCTCCCTACCTCAGTGGCCAAGGCTATCCTAGAGTTTGGCACTCCGTCCTCTATAAAGGATTAAAACAAAATGATTCCTTTTTCTGATAAAGTCATAGATCTGTATAAAGATTGGCAAGAGGGTAATGCTTCCATCCAGTAGACCATCCCTTCATGTCTTTTGTGGGTGGTTGGTTGGTTTTTTCTTTTTGGTTTCATCTCTAGTCTTTGTCTTTTTGTTTGGTGGTTTCTAGCATATTTTGGTGTCCTATGCTTTTTGGTTGGATGCACATTCCTCATGCACCCTAGGTGTTTTTGTTTAGTAGATATGTAAAATTTTGGGCCTATCCCGGTTATATTAATCAGAACACCTTCTATTTTGTTATTTACTTCACTATGTATGTTAGAGTAGGGTGTTAGAGTATTTAAGCATTTCATTTTTAGATTTATCATTGTTGATGTTTTAATAAAAATATGTTGAACCCAAGGCAGGATTGAGAAAGGGGTGAATCTTGATCTTAATTTTTTTTAATGCAACAAATAAATAAATAATTAGCAACACAAACACAACACATCACCACCAAGATTTTCTACGTAGAAAACCCAAATAGGGAAAAACCATGGTGAGCACTTGCCCACAAAATACATCCACTATGTATATCAGATTACAATGAATAAGATCACTGCTCTAGACTTGCAAACCAAGGTTAATTGATGTTTGGGCAGATACAAAAAGAGGACTTGCAAACTTGAAGCTAGCCACAATAGGGCAAGATACAAAAATGATTTGAAAAGAAGGATCTCCTTATCATGAAGTTGTCCTTTAATGCTGCATCAAGCGACCAACATCAACTCACACAACTCTGATCCCAACTATCAACACTCTGTCTCATGCCTCTGTCACAGTCTCAAATAGATCGCGTATCATTCAACCACAACTCTTCTTCTATGCTCTTCAAGAAATTTCTTTGACTATCTTCACATCACATACTTCCTCTCTCTTTCACATATTCTCTTCCCATATTCCTATACAACTTAATCACATACATCCTTTATATACAAGATAGATCATCAAAGCTTGAACCAAGTCAGCTTGAACCAAAATATATCTTCTAGACCAAAAAAAAATATGCCGATCCACTCCAGGAGAAAGAGGGGACCAAAACACATCTCCCAAAGATCAATCCACCAATCTGCAATCATCATAACATAACTAACAACATACCAACACACAACAGATCTATATGATCAAAACATATCCTCCAATGCAAATTACACAACTCTGGATCTCCACATGCTATGGCGAGATCCATAACATATCAAATAACCTTGCATAAATCATATCCAGACCCAAAGATAGGTCTAACATAGAATATCACAACCTCCTATGAAATATACCATAACTTATATGGAGAACACATAGATATTTTCAGACCACAAAACCAACTCATCCATGATACCAAAAACATAACCAAAGAAGTTAACAACATTAAACACCACAAACAACATTTTATAGACCCAAACACTTCCAAAATGGCCAATAGAATAACTACAATACCAACACAACAAGATATCTCTACACCACAGACATTCCAGACCAACAACTATCCAAAACAACAAGTTTGACATCAATGACAACCATAACAACACATACTTTCAACAAAATATATATAAAAAAACATTATTTGAGATAGAGACTTGAAACTAAATTTCCAAATCTAGCTGAACATTAGGTGATACCAACAAATTCCCCTTGCATAAACAATCACATGTTCCAATTGACTTATTTCACACGACTATGACCTAATCTCAATTAACCTTGGAGTGTACTCTCACTTTTCAAGAGAGTAGATTCATCCTTAAATTCCATCCCGTTGTTTGTGCTAACACCATGATCAATAGTGCACAGAAAACACTACATTAAATTTTAGTGAAATATGGGAACACCTTTGTGTGCATGAAACATTTTTTCCTATTGATATTAACTATTTTTGAAAAAAAATAGTAGTTTAGAAACTAGATTTAGTATTACAATTGTTGTTCATTTTGTATCGTCAAATTTTGAGTTCATGAATTTCAAATTACTCAGCAAGTTTAGGTTTAGCTAATTTTTAAAAAAAGTGGTCACTTTCGACCCCTTTTAGCATACCATTTCCATGCACTTACACATGAAAGAGACAAAATGAATGAAACAGATAAATATACATTAAAGGCTCAAGTTAGATATTTCTAGAGATTACCTTGCAAGAAAAAAAAGTCACTGAATAAGGTTTTACAACATGCTATATGTCCCTATGGTGAGGGTTTTTTCCCCCCTCTTTGACTCAGTTCCTTGGCATGGGTCTTTTTGCTTCATTTTTTGCATCTTTGGGTTGCTCTGGTTTTTTCCTATAGATGTGGTCCTATCTTCTATTGATGGGGAGATGAATGTGGCTAGAGATATGCCTAGAAGTGCTATTGGGAGATTGCTGAAATCCTAACTTGTGGCTGTAAGGGTGCTGATTATGGCTTGTGGGTTGATATCTTCCCTTTATCTCCTATTGAGGTGGAGATCTTGAATGGTAAGTTGTTTATCAAGGTTATGAGAGCCTATAAAAAACCCATTGTTTCAGGTTGTGGGAGCCTTGTAAAATCCACTCTCAAGGTTGAGGGAGCCTAGAAAAACCCTATGTTTCTTCAGGTTATGGGTGTTTGGATAAACCCTTGGTATCTGATGAAGGTTAAGGGAGCCTTGATAAAACCCTTGTGCTAGTGAAAGGCTTTAGCCTTTTTCCTTTTCGGCTTGGTTCATTGAGATTTCTTTGTTGTTAGGCCGAGTTTGGGCTACTATTTTTCCTTGATGTATCTTTTGGTAGCTGTCTGTTTTGGGTTTCAGATCCTTGTAAAATCTGAGGGTTTTAGGTCCCTTCAAAACCTGTTGTAAGGGGTTTCGGGTCCCCTCAAAACCTGTTTTCCCCCTTTAATCAAAACATGCTATAGAAAGAATAGTTGAGACATATATTTATTTGTGAAAGAACAACTTAGGCATATATTTCCTTGCAATATGAGTGCACTTTACGTATTATCAACAATTCATACATAATTTTGGGTAAGATAATCATAGATATAGATTATATTAGTGAATGCTAATAACATTACTATGTATAATATTTTTTTAGTTGATCTAAATAAAGTAATAGATAATTTAGTTATCAATAAATTGATTATTTTAATTATTTTTAAGATAAAATCATACTTTGAGTGGTTTGAAATGTACAAATTTATTTTCAAACTCCTTGAAGGAATAGTGAAATTCTTAGGAAATAGACAAGTAACCTCTTTTATAGTTAGGTAGATATCTTAATGTTCATCTCATCCATATAGTGAATAAATTAAGGTGATCATATTAAGGATAATTATTGATCAAAGTTAATTTTTTTTTGATAATCTAATAAAAATATTTGGGCGTGTTAAGGAGAAAACAAAAAAATGGTTTGAGTTTTGGGTCACTCTCTATTTTGGTATACTTATTTTTATGTTTATTTCAATCTTTAAAACATATTCAAAGATAAAACAACTTTGTAGATTCATTGCTATAAAATCATTTAAAAAAAAATAATCTGGATCACTAAATTATCTTATATTTATTGTAGAGAAACAAAAATATTAAATTACATATTTTGTTATATAATACATATAAAAAATAGAATTAATAATTATTAATATTCTCTATAATTTTATAAATATTATGAATAACATCCATACTTTAAAGTTTATTTATATTATACAATCTCTAAATTTTTTATCTTATATATTATACTTTTAAATTCGTTTTAAAATAAAAATAAAAATAAATTAATATCTTAAAAAATTATTCTTTAAATTAATAATTTAATCAACAATTGTTTTACATCTTACCAATACTTTTCATTTCTATATTCATATCAAATGAAATCTTTTATTATTTCTTCATCCTCCTATTTCAAAATATTTTATAAGATAGAACAATAAAATGAAAACGTAAAAAATAATTAAACACATTCCTAAATGAACCACTTATTCTACAATTTTTAAAAAGTCAATGCTCCATAGTTACTATTACTTAAAGTATCTAGATCATATAGTACAATGCATCTATCAACAAATTTTATTTCCCATATTTAAATTTTGATATAAAAACATACAAATATTTTAAGATGACTAGTGAATTATTAATAAATATTTACAAGAAATTAATCTAATAATTTATAATTTGATATGAAAAATTAAATTAATCTATTAAAATAAGTATATATTAATGAATTACTTTTTCTTAAACTATATTTAAATAATTATTTTTGTTAATTTTTTAATTTGTTAGTAAAATTGAGTGGTATTAAATATCTTTGTTAGAGGTCAATTACCATGAAAGGTCCCCAAAACTATCTATTATAAGAGACAAAATTGAGATCATGACACATGAAATACCTTTCAATCTTTTATTCTTACTTAAAGAATTATCAAATTAAATTTGTACCCTTGTACTGAATTGATTTGACATAAAACTCTCAATTTTAAAAGATTAGAAAACAAAAAACTTAAAAAACAAATTAAATTCAATATAGAACATTAATTTTTTTTTTATTAATTTAAAAATATTTCAAAATCAATAAACTTTCAGATCCACCGATTCTTTGTAATCCAACAAATGATATAAAATCACATCAATTTAAAAAAAAATTTGTAACATGAACCGACACCAAAATATTAATTAATGGTTTCCATTCATATAATAATGATATATATTAACCACCAGCTCGCATATCCTTTAAAACCCTAAAATATTTTTCAATGATCAGTCAACGATGGATGCTCCTTGATTTCAGGCATTGTATTTCTTGTGTATTACTCACCTTTTGACCTCAACTTCAATCTATATCCTCACTACTCAAAACACATGTTTTCAAAATCATTCTCGCTTCTCCACTTAAACAAGTACCAAAATCTTTCCGAAGTTAAACTACTGATAAAAAATAGAGATTCTTTGATAGGAAAATTTAGAGATTTGGGCATTCCCTCATCTTCAAAATGAAATGTGTCACAAGTTGAAAGAAATCCATAAAGGGAGCCAGACAAATTACTTAGATTTGTGCGTTCATGTAAAATTCATGCATTTTAAAATAATATAAATATAAAAAAAGAATATTAAAATTTTGTTTGTTGTTTTTTCATTCTTTGAAAAATATTGAGGAAGAAATTCATAGTTTTGATTTATCTGTAAAGCAACCTTTATGTTGCATAAGTACATATACATGGGGGGACCAAAAAGTTTCCACCTCACTTTTTGGATCTATAGAGATCTTAACATGAGTGTATTATGACATGCTTAGGTTATAACATGCTCACATGATGCTTCAAATTGATCAAGCCTTAGGCTTGGTCAATTGAGACCATAAAATGAGCACACTATAACATGCTCACATTATGGTCAATTCAAACCATAATGCAAGTGCATTATATTGCGCACACATTATAGTCTTTTGACCATTCAAAATTACAAATCTAAAGAGTGTGGAGGGAGGTAAAGAGGGAAGATAGATAGGTAGAGAGGTGAGAGAGATGGAGGGAGGTAGAGAGGGGAGACAGATACAAAGAGATAGAGAGACAAATAGATCCAGGGAAGGAAGTTGAGAGAGGAGTGGGTAGAAAGGTGTGTGTGAGAGAGAGGGAGGAATAAATGGAGGTGGAGAGATGAGAGAGAGGGGGAGGAGGATAGAGAGAGAGATAGGAGGGAGGTAGCGATGCAAGTGTTACCTTGCAATAAAAAAAGGCTAGTAGTGATAGATCAACGTGGGGGTGAAGGGGTGATACCCTCTATGGGGTTTGAGTGTCATGTGCCATAATGGGGCTTTGCAGACAATACCCTTGAAAACTACATTTTATGTAAAATTTGTCATTATTTTCTGAGGTCATAGATCAAATGGTAGAGATTATGTTGGCTTTGTTTTCCCTGGAAGATAACCCTATTTTATGAGGGACTTGTTGTTATGCCCTTAATCTAAGACTACTCATGTGGTTATGAGTAGTTGGAGTGTGATTACCTTAACTCCTAACTAAGTCATATTATCATTATTATATTGCTAATTTATCTCATCCTTGGGCCTTTATAGTCATATTTAGACCAGGTTGGGTTGTATATTAGGCATAAGTAGGGTATATATAGGAGGTAGTGAGTCTTATTTCAACATCAGATTATGAAGTGTGTTCTCGTTGAAGATATTTGGGGGTTTGCCACCTCAAAGTGGCTTATTATTTTCAGCTGTTAAAAGAATTTTTAGAATATTTCATATTGTCTTCTCCTTTTGTGCAAGTTATTTCATAACAAGTGGTACCAGAGCATGATCTTGGCATCGTGAAGGAAAGTCATTTTCTTTAATTTTGGAGGTCATATTGGAAATCACATATCTCTCAAATTTAGGTGATTTAAAAAAAAAAAATTGTAGGTTTTTTCAAGAACATATTGAAGCATCTTGAATCAAACTTTTAGAGGAAATGAAGCATAATTGAGAGTTATTCTTGTAGAATTAGGGTTTCTACTCAAATTTTTTTGTGAAGCACACATCTCTCAAATGTGAGCGAATTTATTCCTAAGTTTTAAAGGATTTTTAAGGAGATTATTGAGAATTGTACAAACCAAATTTTAAATAAATTAGAGTAGAAATAAGTGACAAACTATAAAATTGGTGTTTCTAAAAATTTCACTCTCAAGGCTAGAATTTTGGTAATTTCATGGAGACTTTTTTGGATAAGTTTTATGTTGATGATAATTAAGTTACAAATTTTTTCCAAATAGTTTAGGTTTCATTTATGTTATTTATTATTTCCCATTATGACAAATCTATATCAACAAGATGGAGGGAGGGAGGAGCACTAGGGTTTCTGGGAGTGTTGGCTCTATAGGAGAGGATGTTGAGGACGAAGGTGAGGAGGATGAGGATGATGATTTGATTCTCTGGATGGCTAGGATTGAGGCCAAGCCTGAGACAAAAGCCTTGTTTGTTATCTCATGGCTTGCTCTTCATGTTTCCCCATCATGCTTGCCACATGTTGGGTCGTGGGTTCAAGGGACTTTAGTTGTTCACTCTACTTTTTGGGCTTCATGGCTTGATGCTTGTGGTCTGTCCCTACTCCTTTATCCATTATTGAAGGCTTGGGACTTGACCGGTTCTTGGTCTACATTTTTGGTTTCCTGTGCGTGTGCATACTGGAATGATGGTGGGAGGTCGAGGAAGGTGTTTTTGTGTCCTATTTTCAATGCTGGTTGGAGATTGCCTTGGGTGTGGACACCCCTTTTGGGTGTGTGCTGGAATGGCACTGGAAGGGTTAGAATAGTGATTATATGCCTTGTTCTCAACACGAGTTAGAGATTGCCTTTGGTGCAGAGACCCCTTTGCCGTTGGTCTTCCATGGTCTTTGGGGTGTGGCAGAGTTGAAGCCCAGTCAGTGCTCTCCCCTTTCTTTTCGGCTATGGTGGATTTTGGATTATGGATGAGGGGGGTGTTCTCAACATGCCCCTCCTGTTGTTTCCTCTTCCTATTTTGGCTCTATCCCAGCGTGTTCGTTGGGTGTCTTGGGTTAGGTGGGGGGTTTTTGCTTGGCCCCTTTTGTTGAGTGAAGGTTTTTTTTTTTCCGTTTGTGTGATGGGATGATGGGTTATGCTAGAGGTGGTGGTTCTTGTTTCTCCAATCATTTTTTCTCCTTGTGTTGATACCATGTGGGAGATTTTTTTGGGATCTAGCCTATGTTGGTGGGGAGATTATTCTCTCTGGTGCTATTAAGGTGCGTTCCATGTTGTCCGCCTTTTATAGTTCTATTTGTGCCAATGATTCTTATGTTCTTAGTTTTTCTATTTTGGTGCTTAGAGCTGGTTGTTTGTTGGCTCTATTCTTTCAGTTATCTAGAGGGTTGCTAGAAATTTTAAAGGGTCCTTTCTAGCTATGGCTTGTTTTTGGTTAGAGACTAGTTTTGTTGGGGTTCAGTTAGCTCTAGCTTCTATTCTTTTCTAGGTTCCTTCCTGCATGACTTCTATGGAGGTGAAGTCAATCCCTATTGAGGTGGGGTTTTTGATGGTGCCATTAGTGTGGGAATGGCGTATTTTGCTTCTATTTCTCTTTTTAATTTCCCTTTTTGAGGTGGGGGTATCTCCTATTGAGGTGGGGATCCACTTGTGAAGGGAGAATGGAGGTCGATCTACATGCTTTTCACTCAACTATTACAGCTTGGTTGTAGGGATGAGGCCTATTTGGTTCACCCTTCAATCTTTTGTTTTCTCTTAGATGCCCCTTTCATGAAGGGTTCCTCTCCTATTGAGGTGGAAGGGAGTTTGGCAAGTGAGGAGCTATTTGGTTGTTGGGGTTTTTAGACTAGTTGTAGTTGGTTGGTTCAGGGAGCCAATTTGAAACCCTTTGTAAAGGTTTGGGGGATCCTTGAAAAAATACCTCCCCTTCTCCACTTTTCCTAGGGGTTTCTATAGTGGATGTTTTGGTTACAATCCTTATTTTGCCTTTCCAGGTAGTTAGTTTCTAGAAGTGAAGGTTTTGGGTGCTTGTGAAAACCCATTATTTCGATCTACTATTCTTTTGCTGTGTTCAGGTCTATCCTTCTTTGTATAGGGTTCATGACCCTTCAAAAATTGCTTATCTAATAAAAAAACAAGAGGCAAAAAGAATGCCACCACACCTAGGAAATATCTAGATAAGAGGAATGTAGAAATTGAGGATATTACATCTAATGAGGAGTAAAAAAGTAAAATTTATATTGATTCAATAGGGAAGGAGGCGAGTGAAGTAATTTGATCAATGAAGAAGGGCACATGAATGACTTATCCACGAAGTTGGAAATACTTATTCAAGGGATGAAGTATGAAGTATAAGCTTGAGAAGATTTTTCTAATAAGATGGTTATAAAGAATTCTTTTGTGGGACACAAATTTTGCAGGTTTGACTCTGTTAGAGTTATCTTTTATTAGCTAATAATTATTTATTTAATTATTAGTCTATTATACTCTATGCTTAAGCTAAACTTAGGAATCTTATAATTCTTTAGGGTTTCGAGTATCCTCTTAAAAGGATTCTCTCTTTGTATTTTCATAACAACTGTAATTATTGAATTGCATTCTTGTTGCACAATCAATATGACTCCTCTTTTCTGGATCTCTAAATTTTGGCCTCCATAACTTTTTTGCTTCTCTCCTTCTGTGATAGGTTTGCATGCAGGTGATCTTTGGGAGTTGTAGAGTTGATTTTTCCTCAACTCCAATATGGTATTAGAGCTCCAGATCTACATGCCCCTATTCTCTTCATGAGAGATTTTGGGCCTTGTTCTTTAGATCTGTGTATTCAGGGGTTTGTGTAGTTGCTTTTTTCCACTTCTGGGGGTAGCTGATTTTTTGGTACATTTTGGTGCCAAAAGGACATCATAGTTGAATTCAAGAGGCCAATTCCACAAATTTTGATATACAATTTGATCTATTTCGGTGACAAGGGCATCTAGGGCATCATTTTTTATTGGCACATTTTTCGAGGCACACAAATCTCTACGGCTGTACTTGCAAATGTGTCAGGAAATTTTCGTCAAAAAAAATAAAAATAATTTTTTTTTTTTTTTTACCCTTTATGCCCTGCAAGAGGGTTTTTTTTTCTTTTGGCCGCCATTTGGTCATACGGAGGCGCTTTTTCAAAAAAACTTATATTGTCGGAAAGCTCTTTTTGAGCTCTTTCTAGATCTGGAGGTTTGAATTTTTGATTTTTCTTTTTTGATGGTGTTTTTTCTGTCAAAGCCAAAGGTTCTTTTTGCACTCTAGGTGACATAACTTGAGCATCTGACCTCCGTTTTTCGAAAACTTTATATCATTGGAAAGCTTGTTCTATGTTCTTTCAATTCATCTGAGTTTTCTTTCCAGATTCTTCTCTAGATATATTTTATTCAATTTTTGTCTTTTCAGCACTTTGGTGAATATCTTGGATATTTCAGGTCCTAGGATCTCTTTCTTTGAGTAGGATGTCTCGTCTTTGGCTGTTCTTTCTATAATTCCAATCTTCTGTCTCTTCTGATCATTGTAGCATTTTATTTATGCAAATGCACTGAGATAAAGTGCCACTATGCATTGTATACTGGAGATCTTGCACATCTTGTGCCTTATTGTACATGCACTACTTATAAAGTGCCATGGGGGGGTTGATGTTTGCCTTTGTTTGCCATCTACCTTTGTCATGTGAGTGTTCCTTCCATGACATTAGCCTCATGTTGTGTGTCAAGTGAGTGTTCCTGCAATGGGGGGGTTGATGTTTGCCTTTGTTTGCCATCTACCTTTGTCATGTGAGTGTTCCTTCCATGACATTAGCCTCATGTTGTGTGTCAAGTGAGTGTTCCTTCCACGATACTATGTACTTTCTCTGCACCTTTGATGTTCCTGGTTCTTCGTCATGCAGTTCTTGTTGGCCGTTCTTTTCAGTGTACTAGTCCCTCTCCCTTTTCAGCATTATGGGGAGGTTTGTCTTATTGTTCTAATGCTTCCTTGGTTTGATTAATCAACTCTTCAAGCTTTGGTGTTTCATGCCATCTATATCTTTGAGTTCAGTTGTTTGCCTTTGTTTGCCATCTGATTCGAGTAGTGTCATTTGAGGGCACTCATGCAGATTACAATCTTCTCTACCTAGTCATGTTCTATTTCAGTGGAGGTTCTTCAAATCAATAGTTACTCTTCGACAATGTTTGCAGCTATTTCATGCTTCAGTGGTGTTCTTCATGCTCTTTTTTTGTTCCTATCTTCTGGAACACTCTTGTTTGGAGGCTTCTTAGTCCTTCACTTGAGCTTTCATCTCTTCTTCAAGAGGATTTTTGTTCCCACAGGGTTTTCTCCTTTTTCTCCACTTTACAGAGATTTTATTGTACTTGGGTACCTCATCAAGCCTAGTTGTTGGGACCCACTGTTGCTTTCCTGCATTTTTTACATGTTTTTTAGCTACTCCCTAAGTTCATCTTAAGGGGGGTGTTAGAGTTATCTTTTATTAGCTAATCATTATTTATTTAATTATTAGTCTATTATACTCTATGCTTAAGCTAAACTTAGGAATCTTATAATTCTTTAGGGTTTTTCTCCTTTATGGTTTCGAGTATCCTCTTATAAGGATTCTCTCTTTGTATTTTCATAACAACTGTAATTATTGAATTGCATTCTTGTTGCACAATCAATATAACTCCTCTTTTCACGACCTCTGAATTTTGGCCTCCATAGCTTTTTTGCTTCTCTCCTTCTGTGACAGGTTTGCATGCAGGTGATCTTTGGGAGCTGTAGAGTTGATTTTTCCTCAACTCCAATAGACTCAAATCTAAAGAGGGATCATCTCTTTAATAATCATATTCCTAAGCAATTCATACCAAAGTTAGATATGAGAAATTTTGATGGAAATGATCCAACCAATTGGCTTTGCCAAATGGAGTAGTTCTTTGATATTCACCATCTTCCAAGTCAAAAAAAGGTGGCTATGGCTTCATTATACTTGGAACTTGACCAAGTTATTTTATATAATTGTTTATGTGATGAGAAAAGAAAGAAGGATTGTGTTATCACATTGTTAATTTTTCTAGAGGAACTTGTTTTCTATTATGGATACAATTTGTAATGGTGTAAAATTAGGGTTTTACCAATTAAGATAATAAAAACACAAATCTTACTCAAGGAACCAGTTATTTTAAAAGAGGGGGGTAAATCCAATAGATCTAGCCACAATTTAATTGGAAAGGGGCTGAGAATATTGATAAAATATTTACCAATTTGCTGTCTCGCCCTTCTGAGTTGAAATTTGGAAGTGAATTGTTAAATTAGGACAAGACAAGGGATAATTGAGGAGGAATAGTAAAAGTAGATTTCTACAGATATCCAACAGAGCCACAAGTAGGGATCCGGGTAGAAGAAGAGAATCACAACCAGTTCCCAAAATTTCAGGCTGATTTTTTCGGGACCATATAGCAAAGATACCCTCTAGTCCTTTGATTTTTGCTCTATCAAAATCTAAACCTATTTTTCATCATCAAATCTATCAAAATCTTTGAGTATAACTCGTGAGTGAATTCTCTGCACATAGAAAGAGAGGAAAAAGGGTTGTAGATAGGGGTTTTCCTTGGGTCAAACCTTGGTTTGGGAATTAACCTTGAATTGAATAATGTAAATACTGAAGCAAATGCTAGGAGATATACCCCAGTTCTACAATGGTTGATAAGAATATTAATGATGCAATTCTCTTTAGACATGATCACAAATGTTGGATGTAATAACATGACAAAGACATGAACATGAAAGACCTAATCAAACACATATGATTGCATGAGAATTAATGTGACTTTTCTCCATGATTCTTGAAGGATGAAATACTTCCTTGAACGCTTTAGAATGCTTGATGATGAATACTTGATAGATTCATGATTGATAGAGTATGATAGTGGATGTCAAAATGAATTGATAGGATATCCTTATATAGGGTTCCCTAGGTAAATTATCAATTAGGCCGGCCTCTAATGGTCAAGTGTAGCCACGGGGAGCGAAATCCATTAGGGAGGGAGAGAACTCGCCCAAATTCATATTATGTCTTGTTCAAGGGGGACTAGGGTTGTTTAGGGCGCCCTAGTCTAGGACTAAGGTGCCCCACACATTGATCCACCAAAAACAGGACCAACAAATTAGAAAATGGGGGAAGGCAACTCCAAGATGGGGCCCACTTAGCGATGTCAACAACTGACATCAAAGTTCGAGCAAAGAGGACCAAAGAGGACCAAAATAAACCTAGGAGATAGAGATAGGACATGCTAAATTAGGAGCACAAACATGAGTTGTGAATTGTACAAGTTATAATTTCCGATGCTACACAATCTTATGGATAAATACTTCTACCAAGGAGTGAAAGCATAGTGTTGTGTCACACTTTTAGCTAAGTGCGACACAAAAAGAAATCCTACTTGGTCGAGTCTATGTGGCACCACATGGCACCTACGTGGAGGATGGGTGGTGAGGCATACTCGGCCGAGTAGGACTCGACTGAGTTACTACTCAACCCTACATATACCTGCCTTCCTTCTTTGAGCCCCCCATTTGCACACTCTGAAATAGCTGGAGCGGGAGGGGAGTTAAGAAGACTTTCGACCAAGCAAGGTAGGGCCGAAAGGCTTTTTTTAATTTTTAATTTTTTTTAATAATTTATATGTATAGATTTTTAATGTTTAATTTTTTTTAGTAATTTATATGTATAGATTTTTTAATTGTTTTAATAAAAACATATACAACCAAAACATATGCAACCAAAACATATACAACCAAAAAACATATACAACCAAAACATATACAACCAAAAAACATATGCAACCAAAAAAACATATAATTACAAACAATATAAGAGAATATAATTTACAAACAATCTCTCTAATTACATTCAGGCAACCATGTATACCTTCCAAGAGTTTAGGAGATCTTTTAGTTTCATGGAGTACCAAAGAATATCATATTTAATAAAGGCAATTTTGATAAGATCATATTTGAGACACCTAGATAATGTCAAGGTTTTAGAAAAACATACACATAATTGGGAAGTAAATTGGACTATAGATCAACCCTTCACCTTAAGATTGATCAACAAAAAGAGATTGAACCAAATTCTTGAGGACTTGTGAACAAAAAGATGGGAACTTACTTACCATTAATTGATTTTGCATATGATAACACTAACCGTAAACACACTTCTCATTTCTTCATTGGAGGTTCGTAAGCTCAAGTATTGTATGCTTAACAAATAGGCTTGGACATGGTGTTTGTGGATCCAAATGAACTAGAAAAGATCAAAGACCAAACTTAGATTTATTAGCAATTGGGCAATGTAGTGGATTTTTAGAAAATTTATAAATGGCAAAAAATATATACATCAAAATAGTCGTGTATCGGAGAGAGTGTTTCTAATAAATTAGCCACTAACAAGCTTGATTAATTTTTGTCTTCCAAACTTGCATATCACTTTGTGGAACCTTTTGAGATCCTAGAACCCTTTGGTGCAATAAATACTATATAGCGAGCTTAATCAATTGAACTTCTAATTATAACTTTAGTTATTTAAGTCTTGGATCCATATATCCCCTACTTCTCTCAATTTCTACCCTCAAATCATGATTCTAAATGTTGGTTCCCTCCCATTAATCATTATTTGATTAGAATTGTTAGTATATTTTAATAGCTTCATTGACATTTCCTAAATATTTTTGGTCCTTTGATCTTTGGTTCAATCCTTTTGTGTGATCTTTGGTTAGACTAGATTAAATTTTACACTAATGAATTTTCTTATAAAAACAAAATGAAAACCCTAGATAAAGTAAAAGGAATGTAATTAATGATTTATTAATAAATTAGGTGATTGTCTATTTTACTCCAACATTATATACCTATTACAAAATTTTATATTTGAAGTACAATTATGCTAGAATGATTATTATTATCAACATGATATTTGGCGTAACTTTCTAGTTTAATAAAATGATCTCATAATCATTATCTATAATGGTGTAGTCACATATGCATATTATAATTTTTATGTTAAATAAGTTCATGTGTATGTTCATGTAATTTGTTTTGCAATGTAATCTTTAAGTTGCCATGTCTATAGGTCACAGTTCATTTGATTCGTTTTGTTTAAAATTTTTAACTCAAGTGCATATTTGTACAATGTTTCATCTTGTTTGTGGCATACATTGTATATGGACTTGTTTTTAATTCAATTTAATGTACACACACACACACACACACACACACACACACACACACACACACACACACACACACACACACACACACACACACACACACACACACACACACACACACACACACACATGCACGCACACACACACACACATGCACGCACACGTGCGCGCGCACATACACACACATTCATACATTTCACATCATATCTAGATATGGCTTCTAGTGGTTCACATCATTTTTCTTCTAAGTAGAGTGTGCATCCTAATCCTCAGGAGACCTCACGTAGGTTTGAGACTCCTGAGAGTACTCCTGAGAATTCAAATACTACTCCTAGTGAGACTATTTTAAGAATGCATTCCTCTCTAGCATAGTTACAACGGACTTTAAATAACACTTTTGTGCTGGCCAATAGAGATAAATTAGAATGTATTAGAGATGAGTTGATGCGTATGATTGAGCTTGCTAAATCATACAACCCATATGATGACCCTCACATTGAGCATTTTTATAGGACTTTATCTCACACTGTCTATGACACAGTTAAATGGAAAACAATAGATAGAGATGTTTCTGCAGTGAATATGAAATCCATGATCCCATTTTACATGGAAATGACTGTGGTTAGAGGATATCGGGTCACTAGATGTGAGGATCCTATTTTTGTACCATTCATATATCTTAGATGGTTGGCGACACATCATAGGTGGCCACAGAAGGATGAGTTGCCACAGTATTTCTGTAAATAATTGTATGCAAAATTTTATCTAGGATATGATGTTGATTACACAGACTTTCCACGACATGCTGGATAGGGTAGGGGCAAATTTACAGATAGATTTAGACACCATGATACACAACCCCCTAGTAAGAGGGCAATGGTGGGTCAGGACCTTTCGATTTTTATGAAAGGTTTGGATTTGGTCATAGGTGATGCTGGTGATATGGTAGTTGAGGAGGCACGCGTTGGCATGTATTCTAACATTGCCAACATTGCTACTCATGTTGCTGACGTGACTTCTGATCATGTGGGGAGATATATGTTGCATTCTCGTACTGCTCCTATTGTTGAGACAGATCCATTTTATGACCCATATATTCGTTATGAGCTACCGTAGCCTGCAGAGATCACACATTTATCGGAGGATCGTCTGTACTAGATGAGCTCCTATATAGTGAGTGATATTGTGGATAATTATCAGGCTCTCTCTACATTACATGGGATCACTCCTCAGTAGCTTCCTGAGTTCACTAGACGAGTACTTTAGAGATCCTTGACTAGTACTAGCCATGGTGGAGGAGATTTAGAGCTTGGTAGTTCCACGCAGGAGGATATTTCGATACCTCCTATAGCTCCGGAGACTACAGTGCATCCTACACCATAGAATCTAGGAGTTCGGTGAAGAAGTTTTTCATCTCTTCTTATGGATGAATTTATTGATCCAGATGCTGTGTCATTACACTCTTCGGAGATATCTAGAATCGGGCGTGCATTCGAGGAGAGGAATAAGGTAAGAAACTGGAAATTTTGATTTTAACTTAGTTGTATATATAAAGTTTTTATGTATTCATGGTACTGACATATTTTTAAAAATTTAAATATATATTACAGGAGATTATGATGGACGTGAGATATAGAGATTTGCAGGCACCTCGTGATCCTATTCATCAAGATACACAGGTAAATTTATATTTAAATTTTAAATTTAATTTATGTGTCTTATTTTTTTCCTATTTATCAGGATCCAATATATATATATATATATAATTTTTTTAACATGGAAATTGTGTACACAATGTAGGCCCCTGGAGTAGGCGATAGATCAGATCAGGGATCAGGATAGGGTGCGACATAGCTCATTATATTGTTATATATACATGCTTGCTTCTTTTATTATGTATATCTGAAATTTCTATTATACATGTTGTGGACATTTAGATATTATACATGAACTGTGGATATTGCATTTGTAGCCTTATTTTAGACATTATACCTCAACATTTCATACATGTTACATGTTTATCTAGACATTTCATGTGTTACATGTTTATATCTACATTTCATGTGTTGTACATGTTTATTTTATGCCTTACAGTGAGCTCTCACTCTGAATTAGGTGCACACTAGATCACTCTCCTAATTCATTGAAACACCTTTTCTTAATATTTATAATTAATTATTTAGTGCATAATTTAGTCGAAAAAGGATGTCTTAAGGGGATCATAATAAATGCTAAATTAGTATTCAATTTCTTCGAACTCATTATTATTGAATTTGTCTACTTAGTTGTGTTATGTGTTTATAGAGATTTCACAATTCTAAGTTACATGTTTATTTTATCTGTTACAATGTTCAAATTTTATGTGTTACATTTTAGTTAGATTGATATGCAAATCATTTCTACATTTTAGTTAGATTGATATGAAAATGATATATGCTAGGTTTTATGGTTGGTATTGGTATTGGTATTTATATAGGTTTATGGATCATTTTAGTAGGCTGTGGAAATATTATTAACAATATTACATGTTGTGTTTGTTGTAACACTTAAACTTTTCTTAAGGGGATGTCAATGAAATAATCACTAATAAATATGAATAATGCAATTATGACTAGTGCCTTGTTCTTAATCAAGAAATATAAATAATTACTAATAATTTCTTAATCAAGCAATACAAATAATTACTAATAATCTAATTCAAGTAATATAAATAATCACTAATAATCTAATGTAACAAAGAAAGGAATTTACATGTGTGTGAACTCATGAAAAAATGAATAACAATGTATATATATATATATATATATATATATATATATATATTTTAGCATACTTAGCTCATAAGGGGATCTAAAATTAGGACCTATTAGGATGTCTTAAGGGGATGTCCAAAGAGGATGTCTTAAGGGGATGGCCAAAGAGGATGTCTTAAGGGGACGTATAACATAAAATAATACATTTAAAAGCTTTTCAACCAAGCATGCATATGTAACAATTTATATAATTTAGTATACTTCACATAAGGGGATTTAAAGTTAGGACCTATTAGGATGTCTTAAGGGGATGTCCAAAGGGGATGTCTTAAGGGGATGACCAAAGATGATGTCTTAAGGGGATGTCCAAAGCACATGTTTGAAGGGGATGTATATCACATGTAAAAGCACATATATGTATGTAATTGAAGAATACATAAAATCAGAAATATAAAAGCATTTCAACCTTGAGCATGCATAACAATATATGAAAACCATTGTTCACCATGTCAAAAAAAAAAAACTATCTATATGATCCAATATTAAAAAATCATCTCTAAGTTTTAATATGGTCCAAAAATATATATATATCCAGTCCTAGTTCAAATTAAACATGAGTTCAAACTCTAGTTCAAATATAAAACTATTCAAGCTACAAAAACAAGTTAGATAGCATAAGTTAGCTCCTGATACATATAGTCTGGATCCTCTCTATCTATTATTATCTCCAAAAAAAATTCATGTTCTTCAAAAGGTAACCTCCACTTTTGGTTGCCACGCCCTTTTTTTGGCAGTGTCTTAAGTTGCAGCTTTGTCGCTATAACCAAGTGACTGTAATGTAGAACTATTTTTCTAGGCATGTATTCAATAAATTGAACACCATTTTTGTCTATCTTAGTTTGCTGATAATAGGTGCTTTCTATAACAACTGAACTAGTTGGATATGACTGTCCATCACCGTCTACAATTACTTCTGGCAATTTGAATTTTGCTTTCGTGCATCTTAGTAGATAATAATCTACACCTTCCACATTGTCAGGATCCGCAACCATAACAAAAATATCACCTACATGTACGTACATCCAGATGACACCATATAAATTTAAAAGAAAAGTAAGATGTATCTATAAAATTTGAACATGTCACTACATGATCTAAATTAAAGCTAAATAAAAGAACATGTATGCACACACACACCTGAAATGACTAAATCAGAAACACGTTCATAATCAGCTGAATATATAGGATCATGAATGTTTATGTCATTTTCATCATCTTCATAAGGAGGCATTCTGATTAACTCTTTTATATCTCATTGTGAGACATATCCATTTGCAATATTCTCGCATTAACTCATTGGATTATCCTCAACACAGTCAACACAAAAGCATGATTTTTCTCTTACTTGAATCAATGGAGGCTTGTGGTGTCCTGTGGTCATCACTTGATGTAAAATTTTAATACCAACAATTGTTTGACAATTGTAAGGATTAGATCGATCAATACCTGTTACATATATGAAATGAAATTTGCACATTTTAAGATCAACTACTTTAGGATAAAAGTGAAATGCAGAGCTGACGAAATTTTTTAAGAATTCTTGAGAACAAAAATATTTTACCTTTCACTTCCCAAAAATAATGTTTGTTGTATGGCGTGTCTCGACTAGCAAAATGACTTTGACACCATTCAACAATTTTGTTTGCATTCTCTATGCTATTACCTACATAAAAGAACTTAGAGATGTTGTTATGTGCACTTCTTTTTAATTGAAATTATATTAAGAAATAGATACAAACAAATTGAAAACAAAATTAACAGTACTTACAAGTTCATGTTGGTGAAGTGCATGCTTCACACATGCTCCTGCTCCATCGTGCTCTCCTTTTCCATGTCCACTTTTAAAGAAGTTCCACAGAAACTTAACATTGTGTCTAGCATGTTGCATGGATAGCCAATTAAAGGCTTTTGTAGATTTAAATTTTCCTACTCCATAAAGTTTTATGTCATGTACATGTACAATTGAACATTTAAAATAAAATTTATCAAATTGAAATCAAATACAAATTTACATATAATTGAAAATGAATTGAAACTTATGTACTCACCTACACAACCATCTGACCAAATCCAGTGTTGTGAAATATTTATCCCATGATTTGTAAGATCTTCATAAAACATTGCAAAACAATGAGCTACATAGCTCCTATCATGAACCTTATCATCACTGATATAGAAATGAACCTCCTTGATGATAATGCGTTCATTTGGATCAGTACAGTTTTCTACCCCTTCCACATCAAATTGTCCATGTCTATAGGTCACTTGCACAAATATTGCAACTTGATCAAAATGATAATAGTGAGCTTGAATCTGTGATTGAGGGGAAAATGTATAGTTCTCAGAGAAATCTACAATTTAAAGAATACAACCAGGTGGAAAACAATTTTTGGAATCACGAAATTGTTTAGCTTGCCATCATGCACCATGACAATATTAGATATCTGGATAAATCATAGTACGATATTTGTTCATAAATTCAAGGTAGGGCAATTCACTCTCCTTCAATGCAATTTTTTTGGATTCATCTCCTGACTTAGTTCGATATGTATCATATTGAAATCTCTTCCACAAAATTGGCATTGAAACATCAATATTCTCAATTTGAAATTGAAATTTTTGCAAATCTCCACAATCAATGCATGTACTTTTTATACATTGTACATTGAAGTAATCTAAATCTTCTAGTTTATCACATAAAATTGATTTCACAAATTGTGTCGTACTTCCATGAATGAGCATATCTGGATTAAGTACTGCCATAGATTTTTTATATGACTCTAAGTATAGATGAAACTCAACATGATTTTGACAACAACAAGTTTCATGTACCTTATTTATGCGTACAAAGCAAGGGCACAACCTCTCAAACATTCTCTGACATATTTTCACATCTAAAAATTCTTCCTTGAATGCTTCAAATAGTTCACTTTGTGTTGTATCTACAAAATGTTTAGGATGTGAAATCTTCATACTAGTCTCTTCATCTTTCATCTATATAGTGTCCCTTCTATTGGAAGAAACACGAGAGTGGCTAGTCCAATATTTGATGACCAGTCTTACATCTTCAAAAATTCTGTCTTTTCGAGGAAGTCTACAAATATTTACCCAATTCATTTCAATGTTTTCATCTAGCATATTTCTCCTCCTAATATATCTTTGAAATTTTTTTCTAGATATATGCAGTAATTCAAAAATTGTTGTAACTTGTCTTTTAAGTGACAACCTCTTACTAGAAATCGTAGTCATCAATGCTCTACGTGCAACATTTGAATCAAATCCTTGACTTGTGGTATCAATAAGGTTCAATGCATCTTGCAAATTTTCAACTATTCTTTCTTTTACATGACCTCCTGAGCTTTTGCTATTATCGACACCCAACAACTCCAAAACAAGAGTCATTTCTCTTTTCTTGAATAACTTTACAAATAATTGTGATCTCTCGGCCATAGTGTTTTTTTTAATATTCCTCCCACATGTTTTTGCAATGCAATTTAATTGTGCTCTCAGGTACCATGTGTTCAGATGAAATTTGATTGAAAAGAGAATCCTCATTCATCTCCATCAAATTTCTCATGACAAAAGAAAAATTTGTACCTTGACTAGTACTAATTTCTTCCGCTACTTCAGTTGCATCATCTTCAACATCAACATGATTTTCCTCAACATCGATAGGTTTCTCTTGATTACATTTTGTATGACCTTTCTTTGAATCATCCTTTATACGATCATATTTTTTTGCTCTATTTCTTTTATTCCCCATTACACAAAGTATTGAAATTTTCTTTCCTAGAATCACAAGTGAATACTCCTTAAGAAAAAAATCAACTCCTTTGCAAAAACATCACCTCCTTCGAAAAAATCGTCTCCTTCCTTGAAAAAAATCAACTTCCTAGAAAAAAAATTGAAGATTTTATGAATTCTTTTTTGTTTTTTGTTTTAAATTTTTTTAAAAAAACATCTCAATAATATATGAGGGAAGGGTGGGGAAGCGAGCGGTCGCTTCCCCACGCGACTGCTTGTAGAGGGTCCAACCACTTGGGGGTTTGGGTGGGCCCTACTCAACCAAGTAGGACTTGGCTGAGGTTTCCTATGTGGCATCCCACATGGCAGCCTATTCATCAACACCCACCCCCCCCAATTTGTAGAACTTTCAAGTTCTGCTAAGAATTTGACCATCAAATTTTATTTAAAAAAAAAAAACTAAAAATACCCTTTTCAAGAGCTTTAAGTGAGGAACATTGACATATAATTTTTAAATAATTTTAATTAGAATTAGTATATTAAAACTACAAAATACTATAGGTAGGTATATTAACATTCGAGAAGACTCTGATTCGGTAAAACAAAAAAAAAAAGAAAATCATACCAAAAAAGTTTAAAAATTATATATAACACTAGAGGAGAGAGTCCTCTTCAAGAATATATAAGTTTTTTGGGATTGCTATAGTTTTTATAGGGGAAATTTGGTGGGAGATGAAAATTGTCAATTTTGGGAAACTTTGACTTTGAATTGTTATAACGGTGAAAATATACATCGAAATCAAATTTTTTTTTTTCTGCATTGGCTATGGATGTCATCTAAAACATATTTCAAAATCAGAGGAAAACAAGATTATTTACATATAGTTTTGTGGTGGGAGGTGAAACCCTTGATTTGCAGTATTTTTCAATAATTGAAAAAATGACTTTAATAATTAAAAATACATATCAATTCTTGTTCCAATTTTTTTTTTAAAAAATAGGCATAAACTTCATCCAGTTTTACACATTTCATCAGTTTACATCATCTTCAAATACCAAATAGAAATATCACTTCTGTGCCATTGAAGTTGAACTATTTTGCTGTTGTTAGCCTTTTCCTTTATAAAAGTGAGACACAAGTTTGTACTTTTACCCCAGGTCATTATATCAAAGAAAATAGGGCCGGCAAAGGATTATGCTCAACAATTTTGATCCTTTTCTCTAAGAGTGGAGAATGTTATAGAAGAAAATTTGAAGGGATTATTTCTTGGAGGTTTAAAGGAGCATATAAAATATGAGGTGCATTTATTCCAAACACAAGATGTGTCACAAGGAACAATTATGGAAAGACAAGTTGAACAAGGGATCGGATATATAAATTAAAAGAGCTCTTCTACATAGTCATTGACTCAACCCATTGGGTTGATTCCAATACAAATTGAGGAGAGAGAAAAATGGTTTTTTTTTTTCAATTTTGAAAGAAAATATAGTTGAGAACATAGATTTGAAGTTAAAATATATTTTTTATATTAAGGACTATCCAATTAAGGAATAAGAGGAGGAACCAATATTAGAAAGTGATAGGGAGTTAGATAAGGATTCACATACTTCCAAACTAATTATTTCCTATCACACCCTCTTAGGTTTTAACAATCCACAAACTCTCAAGCTAGTAGGTTTCTTAAAGAAGCAAGAAGTACCAACCTTAATTGACTTGGGTAGCACTCATAATTTTGTTATTATGAGGATCCAGTTACTACAAAGAGGGGGGGGGGGGTGAATCAGTAGTAAAGCAATTCTGCAACACTTCAAAAAATAGTATCGGTAACTACTCAAACAATCTGGTTAGCATATTTACCAAACCATCCATTTAAGTATTCATCATTATGCAACCAAATTAAAGATATCAAATGCACACATCAATAATGCAACCACCATTTGAACACATAGATATTTCACGTGGAAACCCAAATGGGAAAAACCACAATGGGAATTAGCACCCATAAAATATTTGCACTCTTTGAGAATGCACCCGGTTAAAGGCCTAGCCCGGTTAGGAGCTTTACAATATGCCTGGTTAAGAGTAGACCTTGTTAGGAGTCACTCGGTTAAGGGATTTACCTTAGCCCTATTAGGAGCTCTACCCTGTTAGGAGTAACCTTGTTAGAGGATTTTAAACTCAATCTAATGAGCCACCTGGTGTAGGGATTTACAACATTAGACCTATTAAAGTCTACCTGGTTAAGGGATTTCAAACTGCTGTAACTGTCAAGGAACAACAGGGCAAAATGATTTGATCACAACACTTCCTGGCTTGCTAGTATAGATCCTTTTCAGCTCAACTCTTCTACACACATGTAGACACTTCAATCTGGTTTGACACACTCTTCTTCTCAAGCCATCAACACACAATCTCTTCTCCAACTAGTTCTAAATATATTTTTCAGTTAGGCCGGCTACATAACGCTAAATACATTCAAAATACATTGAATTTATATTTAAAGATTATTATAGATCATTATAGATCATTACAACAAATTTCTAGATAATTTCCACCATTGAATGATCACCGCACATCGATTTGATAAGCAATCAAACCCTTGTCACATTCTACTAAGCACACTAGTACATTTGGGCCTAATTTCCGATGGCTAATTATTGGATTTGCGACGACCAAACGTCGGGCTTCTGACAAACTTTACCATCGAAAACTCATCGTCGGGCTTTCCGATGATGCCATTTGCGTCAGTTGCCCGACGTTGTTATGAACTCCCCTGATGACGGCTATATCGGCGAATTTTTGATGGATGTTATGATTTCTCCTCAACGACCGTTTGACATGGTCGTGACGTTGGATATACAACATCCTTGTCGAAAATTCCATTAGTTGTCATCAGAATTCTGATGGCGAGAGATGATGTGGGTCAAATGGCTTTGCCGTTGGTGAATGAAAGCATTGAACGAGTTCTATTTTTAAAAATTGCATTAAACATTTTTAATTTATTTGATTCAGTGTTATTTGCAAAAAATGATTATCAATGATGTTTCCTTTCTCCAAGAATTGTCTAGGATCTTTCCATCAGATAATATGTAACATTGAATGACTAAATTTTTTCTTTACAAATGCTTATTTTATTTAATTATTATTTGAGCGTGAATTAAAAATTATATCTATACGGAAGCAGAACATACAAGCTTTAGAGTCATGTGCAAGCAAATTTCCTAAAAGAAAGCAAGCAGGCATTATCTTGAATGACATGAAAACAAGCTCATTAGCTGCCTAGAAGAGAATAATTGGAGAAATGTAGAGGAAAGTGTTAAAGGGTGATAAATAGATAGAGAGTATGTAATACAAACAAACAATGTCTGGAGTGTCTGATGTGACGTCTCTAATTTATATCCAGAGGGACTAACTGGTTTTGGAGTTCCTGCGAAACCTATTGGGCCACACTTTGGAGGAAATCAATGTGTTCATGCAAGTAACACCTTTTTTCTATTATGAGAATGATGCTTTTGCACCGAGGGATATTTGGAAGTCAATATCCAAAAATTTCTATAGTGTGGAACCAGAGTTGGCAGACTTAGAGTAATTTTCAGCTTTCAGAAGACCAAGAGGTTATGTACACAATATCCCAATAGAAGGGCGATTTCAAGCATTACCTCTCCCCCCCATGACTATTCAGGAAGCAATTCCTCAAACAAAGGACTATTGGCCTCCATGGGATCAAATTAATAAAAAAATTGAAGCATAGACTCTAGACAATGTGGTCGTGTCCTTCATGAAGAACTCTACACTATAATTGAAAATTCACGAGGAAAACTACAAGATAGTGAAGAGAAATAGAATCTTGAAAAGTGGGAAGAATGGATCTTGGTTTGGGTGGGGCCAAGTCAGGTGGCTCCTCTAGAGGTTTACGAGATAGAAATCATATTAGGATTTGAAAAAAATCACACTTGTGGAACTTCGTGTGCGAGTGATCGATTATGGTGTTTGGGTAATGCATTCCAAATAGATACAGTTGCATGCCATCAGGGTAAAAGTCTTTAATCAAGACATTACCCATTTGGAATGCAACTGTATCTATTTGGAATGCATTACCCAAACATCGCAATTGATCACTCGCACACGAAGTTCCACGAGTGTGATCTTTTTCAAATCCTAATACGATTTCTATCTCGTCAACCTCTAGAGGAGCCACCTGACTTGGCCCCACCCAAACCAAGATCCATTCTTCCCACTTTTCAAGATTGTATTTCTCTTCACTATCTTGCAGTTTCCCTCATGAATTTTCAATTATAGTGCAGAGTTCTTCATGAAGGACACCACCACATTGTCTAGTGTCTATGCTTCAATTTTTTTCTTTGATCCCATGGAGGCCAATAGTCCTTTGTCTGAGGAAATGCTTCCTGAATAGTCATGGGGGGGAGAGGTAATGCTTGAAATCACCCTTCTATTGGGAGATTGTGTACATAACCTCTTGGTCTTCTGAAAGCTGAAAATTACTCCGAGTCCGCCAACTCTGGTTCCACACTATAGAATTTTTTGGACATTGAGTTCCAAATATCCCTCAGTGCAAAATCATCATTCTCATAATAGAAAAAAGGTGCTCCTTGCATGAACACATTGATTTCCTCCAAGCGTGGCCCAATAGGTTTCACAGGAACTCCAAAACCAGTTAGTCCCTCCGGACATAAATTAGAGACGTCACATTAGACACTCCAGAGATTGTTTGTTTGTATTGCATACTCTCTATCTATTTATCACCCTTAAATACTTTCCTATGCCATTCTCCAATTGCTCTCTTCTAGGCAGCTGATGAGCTTGTTTCCATGTCATTCAAGATAATGCCTGCTTGCTTTCTTTTAGGAAATTTGCTTGCACATGACTCTTCAGCTTGTATCTTCTGCTTCCGTACAGATATAAATTTTAATTCACACTCAGATAATAATTAAATAAAATAAGCATTTGTAATGAAAAGATTTAGTCATTCGATGTTACATATTATTTGACAGAAAGATCCTAGACAATTCTTGGAGAAAGGAAACATCATTGATAATCATTTTTTGCAAATAACACTGAATCAAATAAATTAAAAATGTTTCATGTAATTTTTAAAAGTAGAACTCGTTCATTTCTTTCATGCACTGATGGCAAAGCCGTCTGACCCACACCATTATGCATAATAGAACAAATCAATATAATAGGCTATTATAAAGAATATATACAAAAATATGAAAGAACATTAAATTACCATTACAAACCCATAAACCATTAAATAGTGAAAATAGATATAAATTTGTAAATGTCTCCCTATAAACACCACAACCATAACCAAAACAAAAAAAATTCTTACTTGCAAAAACTAAGTAGCTGGTGAGTTGCAAGTCTACAACATCTCTCAGATGATCAAACCATTTCTTAATTTTGTTCTTTTGATTAGTCAATGGATTTAGTTGCATGTACAAGTTTTCTATTTGAAGCCTTCCGTTTCCCTATATTTGAGACATAATAAAATTCTTGTGAGTAGGAAATTGATTAAGGAGTTACGTGCGAACAATTTGGCAAAGTAAATGATGACAATCAAACTCAAATTTTATCTATCTTGATTAAAGACTTTTATCCTGATGGCATTAAATTAAAGTTCTTTCTCTATTTTTTGGTGATCTCTGGAGCAGAGGTTACTTTGCATCGACCTGAGATACATTTAACTTGTGTTGTATCTGCAGAAATATGTATCCTAGGAAGATGCAATGCAACCTTTGCCCCATGAGTACCAGATAGAAGAGAAAGTACTTTAATTTAAAGCCATCAGGATAAAATGCTTTCAAGACATATATTAGGTATAAAAGGAAGCCTACCTTGTCATTTGAAGGGGTTTACCTACAATTCAAGTGATCTCTTAATATAAAATCAATTCAATTCCAAGTGAATAGGCAATCAAGCATTCATCAAGAATTGAAGGAGAAATCAAGTTAATAAAGATATTTAATAGAGGATATATTTAATAAAGATATCATCTTTTAAATTAAGAAATGGACAGGAGATTAAGAATACAAACCTTCCATATTGCACACTTCAAGGTATATTAAAATCAGTTTAAAGTGTATTCATTTAGGGACCTTTCATAAAATATTCTCAACTTACATATCATAAAAGGATCTTAAAATCTTCATTGTTTATAATGATAAGAATTTGGTTGTTCCATACACCTTCCTTTACTATTTTAAAAATATCATCAATCAAAATATTGTGCAGTAGTAGTATGGAGTGCATTTCATCTATTTTATGCCTAAATATTTCATCATACCACTTTTGTTTCATCATGCCACTTTCTTTTCATTATAAACTAGTTTGAGAGAATCTATTGGGTGGGAAATTGTGTATGGTTGCAATTATTTTCATGCATGGAAAGTGATTTAAAGTTTGGACCAATAGAGGATAAGTATTTCTTGAACCTTCGAGGACATTTGTAGAGCACCACATGTATGTTTCTCCATTATTTAACTCTTTGAATATGTAAGTAAACTATTTTTGGTTGATGACATAGTAAGTGTGGTATTTGTCTTTTCGACATGTTGTGGATAATATTAATCAAATATGGAATTTTTTTGATGCTATATACACTATGTTTTGGATTGAATTTAGGTAAGCAAAGAGGTAATGGAAGAATAAAAGAGGCACACAAAGGAAGAAGAGTGAAATAGGTGGTTTGGGATGGAGGTTACAAGTATATATGATAATTCGTATGGATAATTTGTTGTCTATAAAGAGGCAAATAAGCTATCACAACTTCAACATGAATGAATGCCTCATCTACAGAAGCAAAAGGTACCTCTAATGGTTTCAAAATTTGTCAAAATAGTTATGAAATACCAAATAATCAAGTGGAATATCCCTTAGGTAACTAATATTATCTTCAAACTATTTATTTTGATTTTCATCATATCCTTTCCATGTGCATTTCCCTTGGTTTTAGTCCCATATTTTCTTTATTTTATTCAAATTTTTTTTTATAGATGCCTCTACTTGTCTCACCATTCAATAATTGTTTGGGATTTTCATTCCATTCACCAAGGTTGGCATCCATTCTAAGACTCTGTGTCATGGCCAAGCTAAATGATTTGACTCTAGTTTCTCTCCAATCTAGTCACCTAGTAGCATGTGAAATCCATCTCTTCCTAATTATTATTCTCTCCATCTTGTTAATGACCATTTCATTAATGAATCCTTCCTCATAATTTTGGACAAGTGAGATAATGTTAGCTCAAGGAATCTTTTCAATCCTCTTTCAAGATTCTTTCCCAAGTAATAATCTTGCATATTGGAAAATAAGTTACGCTTCTATTTTTCCAAGCTACTCTTCCTTATAATGTTTAGATTTACTCTAAAGTTCTCATTGTGACTCATGTTCACTACTCTTCCTATTAGTCTCATTCCAATATCTCCTACAAAAACATGGAATGATTGCATTTATATTTTATTTGTGTCTCCTAAATATCCACAAAATTTGGAACAATAATACCATTTTTTAATAATATTTAATTATAAAAGAAAGGATTAAAATGGAACTAAACACTCTAAATAAATTAATCAGGGTTAAAGGGATAAACTAGGATCAATTCATGAAGGAAAGATCTATTATCTCAAAATTAATAGATTCATGCAAGAAAAGAAATATTAAATCTAGAGAAAATTCTTGAAAAATTTAGCTAGCTAAAAGTGAAAGAATGTTGTCAAGCTCTCATTTTCGCACAGACTGGCAAACATTGTAGAGGAGAAACCACTATTGAACTTACCCCTGTCTCATATAACCCTATGTTGGCTAGGCCCCACAATAATTAGAAGATCCTAATTACTATTGTCCTAAACCTTGCATTGACCGTCACAATTTCAAAGTGAGTTGAGTTAATTAGTCCATTAGCGAGATTGGGAAAGAGTTTGATATTGAGTTAGGTGTTGGTGGAAGGTTTAAGGAGGTACACTATCATCATAATTAATGTTAGAGAGTGTTGTGTGAAGAAGAATGACCACGAAAGGAGTGATTGTCCTGAGTGCTTAAGACTGTCACAAAAAGTGAGCAATGAATCTTCCTTTGACCTTTGTGTGTTTGGGAGGGTAAAGACCCATGGTGGTATATGTTGAGTGGTTGGGAGGGTAAAGAACCACATATCAACTATCTACTTTGACATCCTAGGATGGTGTCCACCTACTCCAAAACCTTGTGGGCACTCTCTGTCTGATACTAACATATACATAACATGTGCCTCTCATATAACCCTATGTTAGCTAGGCCCCACCATAATTAGAAGATCCTAATCACTAAAAACACTAGATTCTCCCCTAAAAGGTTGTTGAGTCATAGAAGGCCTAGCTTGATAGCCCTATAGTCTCTCATACCTAAAATATCCTTGTGTCGATGATGGTCAAATGTGACCACCCTATGGCCCCTACTATGCTCTACTAGACCTTTGTCCCTAATATTGATACT
This sequence comes from Cryptomeria japonica, assembly GCF_030272615.1. Lineage (NCBI taxonomy): Eukaryota > Viridiplantae > Streptophyta > Pinopsida > Cupressales > Cupressaceae > Cryptomeria > Cryptomeria japonica. Next base: position 93,447,133 of record NC_081406.1, on the reverse strand, counting down.
CTTGGGTTTTTATTTGTAAATCATATAGTAAGTCTAAATTATCCTTTGAAGGATGGGGAGGCCTATGGACACTTTAGTCCCTTCATCAAGGTTACAAACTTCTCCCATGCCTCTTGTGTCCTCCCATGTACCTCCTTTTCCATAAGAGACTTTTCCATAGCAACCCTAAAGTCATTTGGATTGGCCATGTGTAGGAAAACTAAAATTTTGGGCTTTCCACCCCTAATGAAATAATTGACAAGTAACTTGTCTTGAATGTAATCTACAAACTACAAGAACTCCAAAAACTAACTCTCATGTTGAGCCACTATGAAACCTTATTATGTAAATTGTGAAACTCATCTATGCATCTCTGTCAAAAATATTTTGAAATAGAACACACTTTGAAGCACTCCAAAATGGTATTTGGAGAGGGTTTCCAATGTGAGTTGGTGCATTTTATCCTCCTAGTACCACAAGGTGGAAGCAAGTCCTCTCAAAAATTGCATTGAAAATTATGCCTTTACGTTGCTCACATATAGATGCAACCCAAAGCATAAGTCCAAGCTAATTAGTAAACAAGACTTATCCTCAACCCCATTTGTGGATCTTAAAAATGTAGAGGATTGGAGATGAAGCAACTCTTGAATATGATCCTTTGGCTCCTGATATGTTCTTTCTATAGTCTATACCTCTTGTATTAATGCATGATGAGGCTAGGTAATGTGTATTGATCAATATTCTATCTCCTCTATATGTATTTCCCAAATTCAAGGCGAACTCCTAATAAGCTCCCAAGATGCAAGTATATGCTCCTCTACTACAAGTGGATCCTCATGGCTTGTAAGATTTGAGGTCCATACTCGGGGTACTCATCTTGGTGAAAACTCTCAAAGTGATATGACCCTTCCTTCCATTTCCTACACCCTATTTTCTAACCCACACCTCATAACCTTTACCTCACTTCCTATCATTATTACCTTCCATCTTCCTTTCATATCCCCTATCTTAACTTCCTCCACTTTCTACATCCTATCCTACACCTTAACCTCATACACACTTACTTTTACTTCACCTACCTAACCCCATTCCATCCTTCACATCCTTTTATCTCCCCCCATTCACTTTCCTACCTTCTAAACCCCTAACATATCCTAACTTACTCTTTCACCATTACATCCTTCATCACTTACCTCCCTATCTTATCCTAACCCACACCTCATAACCTTATACCTCTCAACATCCATTTTATACCACCTTCCTAATGGTACACTTATGCTCCCCTCCAAAACACCGACAAAAAATAGCACTCGATCACTACACATTGCTCTCATGGTTCTGCAACAGGGATTTTCTGTCACTACCATATATACTAGCATCCATAATTAGGATATATTTTACATAATGACACTCGATCACATAGGTTTAGGTCATCCCACCCCTTAATTAGGATATATTTTAAATATAGAAAGCAGTGTTAATATGTTTCAGGCTAACTATATTGTTCATTATTTAAAACGCAGTGTTTAAATAATACATGATTGTAGGATTGTTCAATGGTTTAGGTCTTGTAAGAAATTCTTCTTTTAAATCGATCATATCATATTACAGAAACCTCTCACCATCTCTACTCTATTTGGCAATTAATCTGATAAATATATAAAAAACTTTGAATCTAAATATTTGAATATGTATAACAATGAATTTGTTGATTATACCCTACCTTTTTCCTGCAATGATTAAACCATTCCTACATCCTGCAGTGATTAAACCCACAGGGAACTATGTCCGCCTCCCTCCTTCATGTTCATTGGGGGATGGCCCCTACCTGCATGTTCCCTATTATGATCCCCTAATATGCCCCGAGATAACGCGAACTAAGATACCTTGGGAGGGCCTTTAGGTAGGCACTCATTCGCTTGATCGAGAAGGGACACTTACACGAATAGTTGTGGTTGAAGCCAGTGAAGATGGATGGAGATTCGATAGTGAGTGTCCACCTCCACTTCCACCGAATCGTATTCCCTTGCCACTTCCAGCCTGAGCTGCAAAACTGAATCACAGAACCGATACTCCCTCCACTTCTAGCCTGAGCTGCAGAATCGGCTGGTTTCACACCAATGATCTTCCCAGCCATGATTAAACCCACAGGTTCGCTACAGAGGTGGGATTTATGAAATGACTTGGTCCTTTTTTTTTTAAAGTAATGCACGCAGTCATTGAAATTTTGACGAACGCGGGCACTTTTTCTAAAAAAACCCAAAGGTCAAAACCAAATGTTGCATTATCGTCGGAATTCCGACAAAATCGAGCATTTTTTCAAAAAAAAATCAAATTTGATCACAATATACCTTCTGCATCGGAAACCTCTGTCAGAATTTTAGGCCAAATGTATTAGTGGCACTTTGTTATTTCCCAAGAAATCTGATCCTTGTATGTGCTCAAATGAAATATTATCATTACAAATGGTTTTTGACATGTCATCCCTAAGTTATGAACATGATAAGATCCACCGCAAAACCATAAATCATTACCGGTTAAATATCTGATACCGGTATACATTATTCTTCACAGAGCTTCTGACAGTCAATTATAACTCACTCAATACTCCAAATCTACTGATGCGGTTGCAATCATAGACTCATGCCAATACCATAAACACATGTTCCAAACCGCAACAGCTAAATCTTCACCAATCGTCCGTACCGATGTCTTGATCATCGCTATGTTCCTATTTACCAGTTTACTGCAACTTAGCAATTTTGCTGTCTAACACATTCCTCTACCAATTAGGCTTTACTGGTAGGCCTAAATGACTTAGATGACTCAACAAACATGGTTGCCATCAATGACAACACAAATAAAGTCATCAAAGAACTTACAACTATATCATTATCATATAACCGACAATCTCCATCAACTTTACAAGTTATGCCAACAAAGTTCATCAACAAAAAGCTGGCTACTCATGTAAATTGTTTTATATATCCATCTATCCAAATTTTTTGGTCTTGATTATAGAGATAGTACTATGAGTTGTTTTGAAAAATACCACAAAATTAAATTATTAATGGGAGACTATCATCTTGATTTCCTAATGTATGATATCTCCATGGGCGCAATAAATATTATTTTGGGAATACAATGGGTACTTTAGGAACAATTGAGATGAACTTTCAAGAACTATTAATGAGATTTCAATTAGAAGGAAAATACTAGATCTAAGAGGGTTAGACGAAAAATACTCACAAATGGTATGATTTCATCAAATGTAAAAGTTTCTTAAGAAAGGAGTTGATGGATTTGTGGTCCAATTATTTTCATAGAAATCCTATCAATCAAATGCCTGTACTCATCCAAATTTACAAGCAATAATATATTTTCATTCGATGATATTTGAAGAGATGCCTAAGGGACTTCCACTAAAGAGGAACCATGATCAAATGTCCATACAACTCATGTCAAGAATCCAACCACCCAACATAAAACCTTACAGGTACCCATATACATAAAAGTTTGAGATTGAAAAGACTGTTCAACAGATGCTAGAAGCAAGAATAATTAGGCATGACCAAAGTGCTTACTCCTCACTAGTGGTAATGGTGTTTAAGAAGGATAAAACATGGTGTATGTGACAATACTATAGAGTTCTCAACACACACATCATCAAAGATAAGTTTCCTATTCTAATAATTGATAATTTATTAGATGAATCAAATGGAGCTATGTTAATTACAAATTTAGATCTTAGATAGAAGATATTCTCAAGATTGCATTAAAGACTCTTCATTATGAGTTTTTGGTGATATATTTAATTTTTTAATGAACTCTATCTTTAAGAAATATTTGAGGAAGTTTGTATTACTATTCTTTGATGATATATTAATTCATAGCAAGACATAAGAAGAACATTTACATAATGTTGATATAGCATTACAAGTTATCCAAGATCACCAGCTTTATGCAAAGTCTTCCAAGTGTTCTTTTGGTCTCAAAGAACTTGGGACAAATAGTTTCACATGAATTACTAAAGGTAGATCCTAACAAAATTAGGGCTATTGTGGAATGACTTGTTCCCAAAACTATTAAGGAATTGAGGGGTTTCTTGGGGTTGACAAGATACTATATAATATATATGAAGAAATATGAGTCCTGTATAGTAGCACCACTCACAACTCTATTGAAGAAGGATTCTATTCATTGGAATGAGTTTGCAAATGTAGCATTCAAGATATAGAAGGAGGTTATGTGAGCTACTTGTTTTCTTGATACTCCGGGCTTCATGAAGGATTTTATTATAGAATGTGATACTTTACGTAATGGTATTGGATAAATTATTATGAAAGAGGACATGCCCATCAATTTTGAGAGCCATCAATTAGAGGGTAAGAATCAAATCAAACCTATTTTTTAGAAGAAAATGCTATCTATTCTTTATGCAGTTATACAATAGACGCTATATCTAATAGGAATAGACTTTAAAGTTAAGATAGATCATGATAGCCTAAGATATTTTTTAGAGAAGGGATTATCTTTTGAAGAGCAACAAAAATGGGTCACTAAGATGTTGGTGTATGACTTTGAGATCATATACAAGAAGGGAAATGAAACTATTGTGGTGGGTGCATTATCTAGGACATATGAAAAGGATGAAGCTTTACTATGTGCTATTTCAATATTACAAATAGATTGGGTGGTAGAAGCTCAATTAGAGTGGAAAAATGATGTTACTACAGGTAATCACATTCAACAATAATAGAGTGATCCAATTCTTTTAGATAAGTTTTGTTGGAAGGGAGATTCTTTGCAGTAAAACTAGTGATTATACCTGTGTAATAATTCCACACTCAAAGAAAATATTCTCATATAACTTTATGAATCTCAAATAGGTAGTCATTCAATATTTTTGAAGACATATTATCGATTCAAGCTAGAATTATCTTGGGAAGGACTAAAAGAGGATGTTAAAAACTTTGTGGCCAAATGTTTGATTCATCAAAGAAATACAAGGGATACAACTTTAAGACACCATGTCTCTTGCAAACTTTAGTTATTCCTAGCTAGTGTTGGAAACAGGTGATCTGATTTATGAAAACCAGATTACAATACCTAGTGTGATACCTGTGGTATTGTAGATTTCAACACAAAAATTGACAATAAGAAGATTGCAAACCAAAAATTGTCTCCATTCTATTCAAAATTGGAGTTTATACAAGTCGAATGTATCCCAAGGGTCACACAAATCCCTTGGAATTGAAATGAAGAGTCATCATAATGTTTATTACAATTAAACTATTAAAACTATCAAAATTATCAAAAAACTAAATATAAAATTTCAGTCCACTTTGAGAAGGCATAACTTTCTCATCCTAGCTCCGAATTACAAACCGTTTGATGCGTTGGAAAGGTATTCAAATAATCTAGAACCAAATGTACCGAAGACCCTCAAAATTGCAATTTACTAAAACATATAAAATTTTGGAAAAATTAGATTTCAATATTTTCCCAATTTAATCCTGATCATTCCTCCCCCCTTAAGAGGCAATGGGCCCCATTGCACTAATCTGCTGCAACAGATGAGGAAATTGTTCTTCAATTTGTTCCTTAGTAAGCCACTTTCCTTGATGAGAATGCTGACCAGCTCGAACCACCCGATACAAAGGAATTTTCTGATTTCTCAAAGTCTTTAAAATGGCTTCAGTAACATGGTCACACTGGACTGGAGCAGTAGTAGAGGGGTTTAACTCTGCAGCTTGAATGTATTCAGTAGCTTGGGAGATATCCAATAAAGGAGGAAAATAGGGTCTCAACAACTCCACATTGAAAACTGGATGCAGTCCCAAAAAGGATGGCAAATTAAGTTCAAAAGCATTCTCACCAACTTGTTTCACAATAGTGTATGGTCCATAATGAAGAGGTCGAAGCTTCCTATTTGGTCCATGCAGGCGCTCTTTTTGAAAATGTAACCATACCTTGTCACCAACCTGAAACTGATGGGGAGTTCTATGTTTATCATGTCTTTCCTTATACTTCTGATTACTCTGCTCCAATATCTCATAAACTTGTTGTTGTAGGTGTCTAATGTTATCAATGAATTTTTCTGCTTTATCTACCTCCTTGTCACCATTCAATGGACTACTAGACTGTAGAGATGGTATTGCTACATCCATAGGTGCCAATGGCTGGTACCCAAGAGAAACCTCAAATGGACTGTGCCCTGTAGTACTATGGAGTGCACGGTTGTAGCTGTGTTGCACATAGGGTAAGCTTTCATCCCACGTGCGAGGATGTTTTGAATGATACATCCGTAAAATATGAATAATCATTCGATTCACCACTTCTGTCTGCCCATCTATTTGGGGATGGAATGCTGTGGACTTTGTCAGTTTTGTGTCCATTTTAGCCCATAGTGCAGACCAAAATTTGCTGATGAACCTGCTATCCCTCCTATATATTGGCTCATGTGGTAGCGGTGTGCCTGGAATTAAATCAATAGAGTGCTTGACTTGACAGTGTGTTGGTACTCCCACTGGTGGTGTAAACACACTGTGATATTCTTTCAAAATTTTATCTATTTGATTTTGTTGATTCTCTGTTACCTTAGCATGTGTATTAAGAACAATTGACTTTGTTTGTTCAGGGTGAATCATGAGTACAATAAAAGCTCCAGTTTGAGCAATCAAGCGTTTACATTGTTTAGCACTAATTAAAGATGTAGTTTGTGTTGGACATACCTCTGGTATTCGGTACCTCTTCTCACCAAGCTTGATTGTAACACTACGTGGCCTGGACTCATACATCCCATGCCTCTGATACATGTATGGCTGCCCCAGCAAGACATCGCATACATCCAATGGTGCTACATCACATATCACTTCATCCTTGAAAGGCTTGATTGAATATGGCAAACGACATTGTTGATTGATTTGAATATCTTGTCCCTCATTCACCCATCCCATAGAGTATGGTTGTGGGTGTCTTGTCACTTTCAATTTAATCTTTTGACTGTCTCCCTAGAGATCAAATTCTTTTGACTCCCACTGTCAACAATAAAATGTAGAGGCTTTCCATCAACCCACATCTGTGAATGAAAAAGTCTCTCTTCATCTTCACGGGGAAATACTTTAGCAGTTCCAACTACGGCATATGGGTTTGCTTCTATGATGGAATCATTCTCCTCTTTCTTAGAATTATCTATTGGTGACGATTCAGGTTCAGCTTCCTCCCCTCGTATTTCTGTCATCAAATTTTTAATACTTCGACAATCCTTTGTATTATGGGTTGGGGACTTATGCATCTCACACCACATGCCTGTGTCTGTCTTTTTAGTAGACCACCATGTGTTCTTGGGTGAATTTGAATGAGGTTCCTTGGTCACCTGTTTCCCTACAAATTTATTGCCACCTTCAGCCCTTGGCTTGTTGTTTGCAAAGTAGTCCCTCTTCCCTTTTTGCTTGGATTTTTCTTCAATTTTTGTAGCATATTTATAGGCAGTTGCCAATGTCTCAATATTTAAAAAATCCATCTCTGTTTGAAAATACCTGTGAAGTCCACTCCGATATTTCAAAATTCTATGCTTCTCTGAATCAGTAATACCGAGTTTTGCTGAAAGTGAATGGAATGTATTGGTGTAATCTTGCATAGACTGATCCCTCCTTTGGCGAAGAAGTTGCCATTCTATGTATTTTTGTTCATATACATCCTCCGGGAGGTAGGCTTCTTTTATATATTCCACAAATTCTCCCCATGTGGGCTTCTTATCAAGAGATAGTATAAAACCATCTTCAGCAACTGATTCTTGTTCTTTATTTGCTACTTTGGTTTCCCATGCTAGTTTCACATGGGTTTCAGCTTTGAGGAGAGCAAATGTTATCTTTTCAGCATCTGAGAAATTATTTATAGAAAAGTACCTATCCAACTTTGATAACCAGTTATCAACAGCTTCAGCATCGACCTTTCCTTCAAAATTTGGGATGTCGAAATTGACCTGCACTTTGAAAGGGGTATTTCCACGAAATGGTGTTTCAAATTCAGAGGGTTTTTGCTTCTGTAGGAGGTATGAAAATTGACTCATCATCTCCTCTCGTTGCTTATTTAAAGCTTCCTCGACCAACTTCTTAACATCATTGTCTGACATCTTCAATTGTGTGCGTCTCAAAGGTGGGTATTTTGACAAATCTTGTGTATCCAATCCTAATCTTTGGTAGGAAGACCTTGTGTAAATTGGCATAAAGGAGCGTTCCCACTTTGATACCACTGACCTGATTTATGAAAACCAGATTACAATACCTAGTGTGATACCTACGGTATTGTAGATTTCAACACAAAAATTGACAATAAGAAGATTGCAAACCAAAAACTGTCTCCATTCTATTCAAAATTGGAGTTTATACAAGTCGAATGTATCCCAAGGGTCACACAAATCCCTTGGAATTGAAATGAAGAGTCATCATAATGTTTATTACAATTAAACTATTAAAACTATCAAAATTATCAAAAAACTAAATATAAAATTTCAGTCCACTTTGAGAAGGCATAACTTTCTCATCCTAGCTCCGAATTACAAACCGTTTGATGCGTTGGAAAGGTATTCAAATAATCTAGAACCAAATGCACCAAAGACCCTCAAAATTGCAATTTACTAAAACATATAAAATTTTGGAAAAATTAGATTTCAATATTTTCCCAATTTAATCCTGATCAACAGGTATCCATGTATTTTATTAAAAGACTCTGATGATCTAAAGGTAAGAATGCCATCACAACAATGGTAGATCACCTCATTAGAAATGCCCATTTTATTGCATTATCACATCATTTTACAATGAGTATAGTGGCAAAATAATTTTTGGAGAATATACAAAAGCTACATGGTACACCTAATGTTATTGTTAGTGATTATGATCCTAGAATTATCAATAAGTTTTGGACATATTTATTCTCATGATTGGGAACTCAATTGGATCATAGTTCTTCTACCATCATCAATTGGCTCATAATGTTTGGAAGGGTGTCTACCTTGTTTCACTTCATAAAAGCCATCTCAATGGGTGGATTGGATACCACGAGTATAATAGTGGTATAACACTTCCTTCCATAGATCATAAAAAATGTATCCTTTTATGACACTATATGGATATCAACCTCCTTCCAT